>NC_054870.1:25483852-25786882 GCF_018320785.1 Cheilinus undulatus | reverse complement strand
GAAAAAGAGAAAGATGGAAGGAAAGGAAGCACTAAAGAAGAAGAAGGAAACAAAAAGAAACAGAAATAAAAAAAATGGCACAGTGTCAGCAAATTTTAGCTATTTGAGCTTTTAAAGGGGTACAGACTTTTGTTGCTGATGAGCAAATTGTTAAGAAAAAGGGAGGACAAAGTAGCAGAGCTATTGTATTTTACTCATGGAAATATCGCTCTGAAGTGAGCAAAAGCATTTTATAACTGGAGACCCAATGAGATGCTTAAAAGGCCTCTTCACTCCATGCCAGTGAATTTCATTTGAAAATTGGAGGGGAAATGAAGGAGATTCGTGGTTTGTGTGTAAGTGGCAGAATAAGAGGCTGGCATTGCCAACTGGAATAGTGTGCCATTGCTAAACTTAACCAGCCAACAGGAGGAGGAAGAGGAGGAGGAGGAGGAGGAGGAGGAGGAGGGAGAGGTTGAAAAGAAGGGGTGAATTGATTCTGTAGATTGAGAGGAAATGTCAATGGGAGAAAAGAAAAAGAGAGAAAATAGGGCTTTTTTTTCCACCCTTAGAAGTTTGTGAAGGAAAATGGCAAAGAGGGAGTGGGCGACAGAAAGACAGTGAGGGTTATTGTAAGGTTTCCAGCCCCATGAAAAGCTCTGCCATTTACTTTTCCCCTGCTGTCTTTTGCGCGGTCGAGTGCAGCGACCAGTTCAAACTGATGTTTCCTGCAACTAAATTACAGCCATTCCTGCAGCTCCAACATGCTCACCGTGGGGTTCTTAGGAAGCTTTGGATGGGAAAAGGCTAAGATTTGGTTGACAAGTCTTGGATATATCTATGATAACAAAATCTTTATCCCTGAGTCTCTGGTTAGAAAACAAAGGGGAATAGTATTCACTAAATCACATTACTATGTCTCAAATTTGAGGGAGATTTTACTGAAAGTTCTTGGAATCATTTTTCTGAGCACAATTTTGTAACTGGAAATTATATAATGACTGTTATGTTGGTTTATAAAATAATACAGTGTCGTAAAAGTCAATGCAGCAGTATTTAAGAAGAGTAGTGTGGCCAGCAGCAGGACTAGGATTCCCCCATATGGAGTCTAGACACTGGTGGTGTTCAGGATCAGACGAGTAGACCTCTGAGAAGCTGGACCAGGACACCAATAAGGTGGCTTGGAGAAGACTGAGGTATGCAGGATGAGATTAGCAGATGACCTTTGAAGACCTGGACTAGATGCTGATAAACTGAATGGAGGTAGCTGGGGTGGAGGAGGTTTCACTGACTGTGGAAGTGAGGACAAATGATTTAACATACTGCAGGTGCATAATGATTGGACTAACAAGGTCTTGGCAGAATGTGATTAGCTTAATAATTAAGAGTGTGAACGCCTATGATCAGCTGATCACTAAAGTGGGAAGAGAGAATAAAAGGAGGAAGGATGACATATGAACATGTGGTAAGAAATGAGTAAGAATCAGTCTTCTTGCTTGAACTTCCGCTGTATTAAATTTAAATAGTTAAATTTAACTCTATATAAGTCTGATTGACACTGTTAATTTTTCTATGTATTTGACTTTATTATATAGAGATGTTGCTTTACTTGACCAACCTGGTTGGATATCTATACCCTTGTTGTTTTTGCCCATAAGAAAGGATCATATTTTACTGTACAGTAAGTCAGCAGCGACTCAGTACTTACAATAAATTTTGAATTACATATTTTTTACTTTTACTTGAGTGCAACAGTTGTGTACTTTTTCCACCTCTGATTTAAATTAACCACCTTGTTTACATAAAGAGCTGTGATTGGCTATGGTACAGCCAATCACAGCTGGTATGATTTCTGCATCCTGCAAGGCTGTGCTTCATCAGGGCATATGCAGGAATCTTGAAGTTAATTTTCATACCTTTTAAAGACTTTTTCAAGACCTTCTCAATATTTTTTAATACCTCACCGCCACTTCAAGCTGTAACCATTTACATCAGTGATATTTTTAACTTAACAGTTTTAGTTTGTGATAAAGACTATAGACCACTATGATACAACAAAATTCAAATAGGCTGGGATAGTAAATTTTTCTGCTTCTGAATTTCCACCTGCCCGTCCGCTCGCTCTGGCGCTCTCAGAGACAATTTACAAACACATCCACAATAGCCTAGTTTTTTATGTACCTGTTTATCTTTGTTTTTTAATAAAAATGAATAAATTCACACACTTTTACAATGTTTTTTAGACTCAAACAC
Source organism: Cheilinus undulatus (assembly GCF_018320785.1). Taxonomy (NCBI): domain Eukaryota; kingdom Metazoa; phylum Chordata; class Actinopteri; order Labriformes; family Labridae; genus Cheilinus; species Cheilinus undulatus. The sequence goes on along the minus strand of NC_054870.1, from coordinate 25,784,650 downwards.
TTGGACAGCTAATTCAGAAAAAATACTTTCACAATTTAAGACTTTATAAAGTTGTGATAAGACTTATTAATACTTTTTAAGGGTCTTAATTTTCCCAAAATTGATTTATCATCTTTTAATACTTTACAAGATCCCACGGATACCCTGTTCATTAGTGGGTCAAAGAATCAACTGTTGTAGCTGCATTAGTTGCAGAAGTTGTGAAAAAAAATCTTGGAAAGTATTAAAATTTCCCCTTGTGGGACCACTAAAGGAATATCTTATGTTCTTCCTGTCTATTTAAAATGAAATAATTGAAATAATCCACAGAGGTACATGTTCTTTCTACAGTCCAGTTCCATGTTCTTCAAGTAGAGAGCTTTTGTCAGCTTAAGGAAAACAATCAGAAATGTTTCATTAATACAATCTTTAATTTCACAAAACTACTGTATGTCCATTAAATGATTAAAAATATTACTGTTAGATGATAAACTGTAAGCTAGAGAAATATTTTAATAGTATCTAACCTCCTTGAATTTCATGAAAGACAACACTTAAATGGAGTCAAAAGCATGAGCCCATGGTCGGTTTGGCCCAGGAGTGCTTCAATAAACTTACATGGGAACATTCAGACCCACTGATTTATAAAACATGGATTTCAAGGAGCAAGTCAGTATGATTGATTAGTGATGGGGTACGAAGTTAAAATAATAAAACGGTGCAGCAAAAATCTTTCCAAAGGAAAAAGGAACCAAAAATGTTCCATGTGAAGATGAATCTACCTCAGGAGTGTATAGGGACTGTTTCCTAGTTTACAGAGAGAAGTTTATGCACACATCCTGATCCATAACAAAGTAATCTGTTGGTTTATTACCCTGGTTAGACCAGCTGCCCTCTGTCACAACCTCTCCTCTCCTACACACATGTACACAACCACAGGTAAGCACATACGCACATGTGCTCTGACCTCCAGACACACACAAGTGGCTGATTGAGCATGTCATCAAAGAGAGAGCAGGGGGGAAAGAAGGGAAGTGAACACACACAAACATATAACTACAGGGTATATACATCAAACACACGCACACACACCAAACTAACACACAAGGTGATGAAATAGAGGGCAAAAAATCAAAAGCAGATTGAAGAGGTGTCTTGCTGTTTAAACACGTCTTGTCTCTTGTAAGGAGAGAAGATCAAAAGAGAAAATCAAGAAAGGAAGAAGTGAGGGCGTGTTTGTGAATAAAGGTGTAACAGAGTAATTCCTCTCTACCTGTTCATCAAATATGGAATTAACTTTTCATCACTGACAGCCTTCATGGCTATCCTGAGGCAGAGCTGGGTAGCACTGGAACATCTTCAACAGCGTTACACAGAGCAGGTCTGTCATTGTTTGAGTTGGGATTTGTTTCTGTGGACTAATATGAAGAGAAAGCCATGACCAGCTCACATTTATGTACAGTCATGTGTGCCATATGTGTGAATACAGTTCAGTTAACATACCATAATCACGCCTCTTTTGCATTATAAGAGCCATACATATCTTCTGTGAATTCATGTCATTATCTTTGTAGGTGTGGGGTTTCTTTAGAAAAGTTGTTTTTGATAGGTGGGCCAGACCCAAGGTAGACACATTTACAGTGGGCTGCAAATGTGTGCCTGATAAAATGGTGTCAAAAAGTCTATGTAGTCTTTTAATCTCCTGAGTTCCCGAGCTTTCATTTGTTATGTATTTGTGATATCTCCTACCCATTTGGGATTAGTAGGACTTGATGAATATAACAACTAAACATATCTCAAAAGGATGATGTCCTCATATAAGGACAGTGGGTATAGTGTCCTGTATAACAGTGTTACTCAACCCTGCTCAACCAAAGAGACAACTTATTGAAAAATACCTTTACATGAGCCACAGTCTATTGCCATTATGGGTTAGAGTGGAACTAAAAATGAGTTGAAGCTGGAAAAAATAGTCAAAAATTTTGCAGAAACTGGGTGAAAAGGGTTAAAAGTGGTCAAAAATGGCAAAAAGAAGTGGCAAAAAATGAGTGAAAAGTGATTAAAATGGGAACAAAAGTAACAAAAAAAGATGGAAAACGGGCAAAAAGCAGCAAAGATTGGGAAAATTTTGGGGGAAGTGGCATTTAATGGCAAAAGGCAGCAAAAAAAAAAAAAAAAAAACTGAAAAAAAACTGAAAAAATTGCAAATTGCAAAAAGCAGGTTAAAAGAGAAAACTAGAAAAGCACTCAGAGAGCGCAGAACTCAGCCATTAGCCCTATCTCCCAATAGTAAAGAATCCTTTAAAAATTGACCCAGATCACTCCCAAAATCTAATCAGTTCTTCTTTTTGCCATTTCTAACATTTCCTGAAAATTTCAGTTTCACTTTTTGAGTTATGTTACTAACAAACTAACAAACCTGCTGATCACATAACCTCCTTGGCGGAGGTAAAAACTGGTAGAAAAGGGGCAAAAATAGGTGAGAATTGGCAAAAAAATGAGTGAAAAGTGACTAAAATGGGAAAAAACAGTTAAAAGATGGGGAATTGGGCAAAAAGCCACAAAGATTGGCATGAATGAGGGAGGCAAAAGGTGGCTTAAATGGGCCAAAAGTGGCAAAACAGGAGGAAAAAAAAAACCCAAATTGCAGAAGGCAGGAAAAAAGGCAAAAAATGAGGGAAAGAGGCAAAAACAAGATAAAAGTGCCCAAAATGGGCCAAAAGAAGTGGCAAAAATGCAGCCAAAAAATATTAATTTGACAATTAAAGGCTACTGTATATGTGTGCGAAACAAACTGATTAATGTGCAGTGGATAGTTTCTGAGGTCAATGTTTCCCTTTTTTACAGTTTTATGTGGAAACAATATTTAACATTATGACATAAAAGGGTCTGAAACCATCACAAACGAACCACATGTGGCTCAAGAGCCACAGGTTGAGTATCCCTGCTGCATAACATTGTAAAGACACCATTGTGTAACACAACATGAACAGCTGTACTAAAATAGTGCAAAAACAGAGTTGGGATAATCCTGGAGAAAAATAGTAACTATTCCTCAAATTTTGTATGCCTGCATCCTTATAAACACATTTCTGACATAGTTTCCTCTTAAATAACAAATAAAATAATATTAAAAGCTTTGATTGTACATGATAATGCTGGAGTCAGACCATTTTCCATGACCCTCCCCTCCATCAGTGCTATTGGTCACCTTTTATATCAGTCAGTGGGTTTTAACCAATTCTAAAACAATAAAAAGTGTCGGAAAAACTTCTGCCTGATTGAAAAATACAGCATTTTCTTCATTCCCTGAAAAGTGGTGATTTTGTAGATACAAGGTTTTGGCGGAGGAGGGGGTGAGTGTGATAGGGTAGAGTGGCTATAATATTTACTGCAGAAATAAATGTCCCATTAAATAATGTAGCAAAGAAATCCTGAAAACTCACTTGGCTATCCATAATAATCTCTTGGGACACACCCATTGGTCCAGAACCAGGCTTTGGGAGCAAGTGCTCTAAACTACAAGTGTTACTGGAGTTTCTGTTTCCTCCATGCATCTCCTTTTTCAAAGTGGGCAAAGATGACAGTATTGAGGAATAAACTATGAATAAAAGGGAAGAGAGTTTGATAAAGATGTGCAGTACTGAACAACAGACACAAATGTGGGATCTGATAAAGGATCTGAAAGGACAAAATGTAGAAGGTCACTTTAAGTGCATTAGGAGGCTGGCATAACTCAGGAAAGAAAATGACTCCTACAAAGAGCTAAAGGCTTAATCTAATAAAATCCCAAAGGGAAATCTGAATTTGATTAGCTAAAATAAAGGAATGCTAACCCTAAATCAATTAAATAGCTACATTTTTTGTTTCAGTATTTCAAATTCCATCTTTGTCCAATAATAGAAACCCTCAAAAAAGACAGGAATGCAATTAGACTACCTGTTTGTGACTGGGGCAAACATAAGCCTATTTCTGACCTAGTGGTTGTTGCATTTTGTCAGAAAATGCAAAATATTCATTCTCAGTGAGACCAGTTAATATCATTAGGAAGTTTAGACACCTACTTCACAGTCAGAACAGTATTCAAGTTGTGGTAGACCATGTGGTACCATGCCAATGTTGCAGAAATGATCAATTGTCTTAAATCCGGCATAAACTTTCTGATCTTTATACCTTTTTCTCTGCTCAATACCTTCACTGATAACAAAGTATCCACAGAGTGCCTGAAAGTAGTCACAAGGATAATGTGGTTGAGTCACACACCTTTTGAAAAATGGTCTTGAATGCTTTTCTTGTCTCGGGGGAGGAAAAGAAAAATGAACAGTCAGACAGAGAGAGACACACAGAGAGACAGTCAGAGATGAACCTGAGAGGACCCAGACAGAAGCAGCGTCTGCATTCAGCGTTTGAATAAATAAAAGTGTTCACTCTGCGTCTGTCTCCGATCAAATCATCCGTCTTTCTTTCTGACACTGGTGTCTCACTGTTCAGGGAGATGGAGAGGAAATCTGAGCCCACACACTCAGGAGGAGGGCAGTTATTTTGATACAGGACCGGTAAAAGTCTATATCTGACGTGCCCAACAGTTAAACTCAAAGTGATTTTTTTCCTAGACAGAAACTCCCCTGAAAGTTCATATCATTTTGTAGTCATTTTAGAAGGCAGGCAGTGAGGAATGAAAAGATGCTAGGCTGTGGTCCCACTGGTTTATAAAAAGAATAACCAAGTCAGATGTTTTGCTGATAAACGAGTATGAAGAGAGAAAGGCAACCCTCCCTAAAAATATGAGAAATGTTTTATGTTCAACATTTAGCAGCCTACAGAAAGATATTTTTACAGACTAGGGGCAGGTGTAGCCTTTTCTGTCATGCTTTGGTTTGAATTTATGTGCATGTGTATGCATCCAGCTGGGTCTTGTAAATATACTTACCATTAAGGAAGGCATGCTGTGGTAGGATCTCTTTCAAGGCCCCACAAGAGAGCTTAAGTACCTGATGTGAAGGATGTAAACTATAAACATGGTGACACTTAATTACCCCCTTCACTTTTTTCAATTTTGTTATGTTGCAGCCTGATGCCCCAATCATTTTAATTATTTTTTTTCTCTCATAAATGCTGTTTTGACTTTGTCATTATGGGGTACTGAGTGTAGATTAATGAGAGATTTTTTTTTCGTACTGTAGCATCAGGCTGCAACAAAACAAAATTGAAAAAAAGTGAAACGTGTCTGAACACTTTTTAAATGCACTGCAGATTTCATTGCTACAGCAGGTTTAGAAAAAGACCAGTCATCTAGGGAATGCCTGGTATCAATGTGAGGCTAAATACAGCCTCCTTATCAGATGTGTATTCGTTGGAAAATTGAAGATGGACTTGACTGAAAGTCGCCAGTATAAAGGGTCACTCCTTGAATGATACACTGATCTAATTTCCATTATTTTACAGGGTTAAGATATCTTCTAAAACAGGACTCATTTGTCACAGTCTAATTTGACAGACATGTTTGTCTCTCTGCAGAGTCAATAACACATGTAGATGTGGATAACTGTGGGCTTGGTCCATCAGCTTGTCTTTAAACTTTGGGAATTACCAAAGGACTACTTTCACAGCAATGAGCTCAGAATTTTGAGGTTTTACCTTCTGATCTGACAGTTTTTGCTCTATAATCAAACTCTCATTGACATGTTGGCTGTGACAGAAAAACACTCACTATAGCTTTACTATTTACAGGATTTCTTATATGAATTGTCCATTTATTTGCAGGGTTGTAGTGATTAATTAATGCAATCAAATCAAAGTATGCAGCATAAACCTATGCATTAGTCAGAAAAAGTAATTAGACCATTGCGTAACATTAACATGGTTATTAGTGCATAAAGAATCAGGCTTTTAGTCCTGTTTAACTTGAGTTTGATGTTATTATGCAGCCTTAATTCTGAAGTCAGAGGGAGTCTAGTATATCATTAAGGAGCACCAGTGGGTAAAAGTGGTGGCGTATTCATCTCCATGGCAATGGCCTGTGGCTCCGAAAGCTCTCCAGCTCACTTCACTGTGCACCCTTCACCATCAGCGTTAATCCCATCCTGCAGTTCAGACCTCATAAATGACCTGAAAATGATGTAGCACCCTAGTATCTCCTGATTAACATTCAGATCTTGTCTCTCTCTTTTGCTGCATCTTCCTCTCTCTCCCATACACTCACCTGCTCTCACATACATACCAGTGCCCCTGATCTCGTTATGAGGCTGTCGGCTCATTCATAAAGAACTTTATATATGTTCTATTTTTAAATATCACTTCAGCCACAGCATGCATCCCTCCTCTTCTTCCTCACTTAGCACTAATTACCTTTTTGCTCTCATTGCAATTATAAGTGGCCATTAGAGTGTGCATATGTGTGTGTAACTGGGTTTATCAAGCACTTCTAAACTGCTGAGCTCAGCCATTTGTCACTTAATCCTGACTGGAATAACTAAAAACACTGTTAATTAGGCTCCCTCCCTCTCTACATTCTCTCTTTCTCTTTTAATGGCATAAAGACAAAAACATGGAGTAAGAAACAGACATGGTTACAAAACTTGGCGGCCTTTAAGAGCAACAAAATCAATTAAAATCAAGAGAACTTCCAGAGTCAGCTGATTCAAAGAAAGTACCCCCTCCTGTTACATGTGGTTGCTATTTTGGAGATGTTTTACACACTAGTTGTGTTTTTTAGCCACAAGCAAGGCTCTTGACAGTGTTGCCTTTAAGGAGAAAGGAAGCCACAGTGGGAGATACTTATTTGTTCTTTGTAATATCTGTTAAGATGAATAGATCTCAGCAAGATAGGAGTCAAGTGATCAAATACATCCAGTTTATTCATCTTTAGAAGCCGCTGTGCTGAATAACTTTTGGAGAAGCACCAAATAAGTTAGTCAAATAAGTCACCTTTTCTGCTTGGTAAAAGTCTCTTTGATTCAGCAGTAAGGTAACCTGACACACCAGATAGATTTGTTTCACACATCCATCTGGAAAACCTTCAATACTAAGCATTTGGGAAAGGGCAGAGGCTTTGAAAAACTCTGAGTGTGATTGGATGAACATTCTGTCTGTCACATCTTTACGGCCCAATCAGAGCAACAAAACACAGGACATAACCGTGACCGAGGTTGGCGTGCACAGCTACCGAGGAATAACACAAACCATGGTGGTTATAGACATGTCAGTACACGACTTTTGTCGTTTTTGAAAAGAAAACAACTAAGTGCTGTTCTTTGTTCTTCTTTTAATGAAGAAATGTCGTCAAGTTCTGATAAAACTGGCACTTTAGCAGCATCCACGCTAAGCTCTTCTGCCATAATTGCACCGGCCTCTTGTTGCTGCTTGCTTACGTCACAACTCCGCTGCGCCTGAAGGTACCCCCCCAGTCGCTGATTGGTCCTATCACTTTCTAACCAACCCAAACGGTTCAGATGGGAACTTTGTGAGATGGATCCGCCAGTGAGAAACAAGGAAAGGGGCGTATCCATCTGCTTTGCAAGGTTAGCAGTAAGGTGCACTAGATGTCAGCTTTAAATCGATTAAACACATCAGATAATCATTGGCTGTCGATATCTGCTCTTAATACGTTATTGAGGCTGATGTTTGTCAACAAGGTTGATCTCATCTGATTGGATGTGAAACTGATTTATTGAGGATCCAGTTTTCCCACTGATGACCACACTTATAAAAAACTCAGTTTTAGCTTTCAAGCCACATTACTCATTTAAAGCTTTTTTATGAGTCAAACTATTATGATTACCTAGAGCAAGCATCTTTCCACCATACAAGCGCAGTTGTTTTCACACATGCACAAAACTCTTGAATTACTGGAAGATTTCAGGATATGTGAACACAAATGGTAGTTTTTTTTCATCCAAGCTTGAGATTTTCTGGAAGCCCCTTTAAAAAGATGTATGCATGAGGGGTGTGCCGATGTTTGAGCCCAGCCTAAAATATTCAGCAGTATTCACCGCGGGCAATCTTTGTAGATGATGTCATGTGGCAGCGGAGTCCTTGAGGACAAGATGTGATTTCTAAATAGAGAAATACTTTAAAAAGGCCATTTTGAGCTGTTTATTACTCTGCTTACTGAAAAAATCTAAAAAATTTTAATTCTTAAGCTACTTTTGCATACCGAAAATTGTGAAATAGTCAAAAAATCCTCCATCCAGTCACACAAAGCTCTGTTTCTACAGCCCAGTTTGATTCAGTACAATTTTGCCATGGTTAAGGAAATTAAATTTAATAATAAAGCTGGTTGGTTGGCTCCCAAGTGGCTCTTCACTTTTTAACAGTTTGGCTTTTTAAATGTGGATTTTAAAATGACCAGAAAAATGGAGGAGGAAAACTGTCAGTCAAACATGAGCTAGCTACCGTGGCTCACATTAAAGAGCCATTTCATGGAACAGACTCGTTCATGAACGGCAATCACTCTCATTAGGGGTTGGCACATCACTGTTTTAATTACAGGCATGTTTGTTACAAAATTAGGCTTTTCCACATGTTAAAGGGCCTCAACTAGCCTCTCAGCTCAGTGCAAGACTTTTGAAGACTCTTGTCACTTATCAAGCTCCTTGCATCATCTGGATAGATGATGCTCGGTTAAACTGTGGTAAACATAAATTTTTTTGTAAAGTGTAGGGATTGTATTCAGTGCAGCGCACAGGTCCATCTAACCATCGAACGGTATGGATAGGTGAGGTTATGTTTGGCCTTGAAGGTTAGGAGCAGATTGTTAAAGTCAATGCTGACTGAGAGCCAGTGACGTGATTACTGGATGGGGTTCTGGAAATGATATGGGCGGCAGAATTTTGGACTAATTGAACCAGATCCTTTTCCCTTCTCACTCGTTCCATAATGTTGTAAAAACATTCCCAGTTACAAGAAATATTAATATAAAAGCAAAATATTTTCATTAAAATGTTTGACTCAGTCAGCTCTGTCTTTTTATGTCACATCTGAGGCAGCTTGGAAAAATTGGAAAACGCATCCACCTGTAGGTTCCAGTAAAGGTTTAAGATACAATCTCATCACTTCTCATGTTCTGCATGAATTAAAATTTGCACGGAGTGATGAAGCCAGAGCCTCGATGCTAGACACTGTCTGTCTGCTTTTTTTTTTTTTTTTAGCTTATTCATTTACCTTCTTTGATGTCTCAATCCATAATTCACTTCAACACCATAGTAACAAAAGTTTTACAAGGATGTTTCCATTCATGACCAAAACACTCTCCCACATGTAATCTCTCTATTTGACATCCCCCCACGCACATACGCAAAACTACACAGTGTTTCCCAAGGGGCTTCAGCTACCAAAAAAGGAAGTTACCTTAACTTCTCCTATCAGCTCCTGGAAAGCAAGTGGAAGTTGATGTGTTAAATGAAATACACACATGCACACCTTAACATACATCTTTTCAATGAACTTGCAGTCTCCTGTGTTGATTTGTGTGTTAGGGAGTCCCCAGGAGTTTCCAAACTCCTTATTAGGTTAACAAGATACTGCAGAAAGGAATGCAGAGAGGGCGAGATAGATAGGCATACTGTAGAGAGATGGAGAGGGGGGAGGAGAGGGAAACTCCCTGTGATGATAGAAAATAGTTTAAAGACCCAGAGGAGGGTCTTACACACACATGCAAAGACACACACTCCCAGGCATTTTAACATGCACGCACTAGTTAGACAAAAATGGAGACTGGCTGCTGTTTATGGCTTCCCCGACTGTTGTGCGTGCTGCTCGCCAATAAAAATGACCATTACCATAAACATTATTTTTACAGCTCTGTGCAGAATCAAACTGATAAATGAAGTGATGCTGAGCTGAGAAAACAAGCTAAGTGGCTGTCACTGCAGTTCACAGTCAAATCAGGCTGAGTTAAGAGAGTTGGCGAAGACGTCAAAGGAAACCAAACTTCTAACTTTGCTGAACTTTTTTTAGATTATACCCATCAGGAGATAGGGACCTCAAAACATCAAGTCATCCAAGAAAATGAAGATTGTCCTCCCTCTAATTGAAACATTTACCATGTTTTAAATTAACAGCATCTTGAGCTTAATCATGTTTTTCAGTATTGCTTTTTGTGTTCATGCGTGCAAACATGATATCCTGATTACAAAATCCAGAAAAGGCTGACCTGGGTGGCTGTGGCCTTAGCCTACAGATGTACTATCAATGCAAAAGGTGCTTTGATAATGAGTCCTCTTGACCTGCAAGACTGATTTTTTTTTCTCTTAGTAATGAAATTATTGATATATTTGGATGTTAAGATGGGTGAAAGCACTGAAATGCTGGCCTAGTCAAGACTTTGTTGAACAGCCAACAAGATGGCAGTTTCCCTACACCTACACATCAGCTAAAGTGTGTCAGTGACACCAGCCAGAGGTAAGGACATGTTTAATCACTGGTGCTTTTAATTATTTATTGCTGGAAATACTGTAAATTGAATACCTGCAATGAAATGTTGGGATTCAGTAGTGCTTTGACTGTAATAAGCCATAGTGGTCTCATTTTTCTCAGATTCCAGTATTGCAGCAGTGTGAAGTAGAAAGTTTACATCACAGTCACCTGTGCAAATAAGATACGGTAATTAAAACAGGCTGTTAGTAGCTATCATGTATACAGGGGTATAAATAACCAGGTCTCTGTGATCATGTTAACATATCATTACATTACAGGTCCATTTAAATGCACTCAGACCTACAACTACAGGCTGAAACTATAACATATTGCCGGTGTTGGGCTAAAACCTGCAAAATGCTGTATTTTCAAAATCATCTAACATTGAAGGGTTAAAGTCAGCATCTTTTGACACTTTTTGTTGCTTTAAAATGTGTTAAAACCCACGGACAGATGTGCACTGAAGTATGAAAAAAAAATGAAAAAAAAATCATGAAATATGAGATGCAAGGTTTTGGCCGGATTCCAGCAGTATGCATTTTAGGTTAACTGTTTCCATAGTTCTTAGCAGGGTTGGGGCTAATGCATTGCAAAGCACTACACTAGTGGACTCAGATTACATATCTGTTTCCGTTGGTATCCTAGGAGAGGGGAGTGGAGGGGGTACTCTCTATGGAGACCAGCGCCTTGGTTTGTTTTGTATTTTTTCTGGATATTGTTTCATGTTTGAGCCTCTGCTGAAGGAAGTGCAGTCCTGTCCGTGTAAACTCAGAGCTGTGAATAACAAATACCTGGAGAGTTTGACTTCTGATATCTGTTGAGTCCCCAGTTTTCCATTCTTTGAAAAAGTGTAAAAATGGATACTTTCTATGTATAACAAGAATGACTTTATCATTTTTCCTCATTACATTGCTACAAGACAGTTTTTTTTCTTGTGATTTGAGCTCAGATTTTTTTTTTTTTTTGTGACAAGGAGTCAGCAATTAATTGCAACTTAGATTAAATTGCAGTATGGCCTGCTGCAATTTAAAAATCACAGAAGATGCAATATTGAAATGTGTCAAAATACTAGATTCAAGTGTCATTATTTTTGCAGGAGCAAACATTTTGTTCACATTATGCAAACATGCAAGTGTCATTTTTTTTTTTGAATGGTTTACAAAAATCCTTCTTTTTGGGTTTCATTCGTGTTTTTCTAAACAAAACGAGCATGACATAAAAATGTTAATTCCCTTCAATAAATCAATTGATATCATATTTGCAATTGGAGCTTTCACAACCAGTCACAACTCTCTCATCACAGCGGCATTTTTAAATATGACGTACTTCTCCCTAGTCTCATTAATGCTGATGCACCACATTGCTGCTGGGAGACCTTAACCTTCACCACTCCAGCCTCCTCCTTTACAGCTCAAAGCTTGTTGCACCCTCTTATTCAGATTCATGCTACTAATTGCTTCTGAAATCATTTCATTATTTTCAATAAACATTGTCATAAATGTAGGTTACCTAACCACATGGGGGCTTCTAGCTATGACTTACTGGAAAGATAAAGAATGCTTAAATAACCCATGGATCATCTTTAGAGCAGAGCCAAGTAAAACTGTACATACAGAATGGTTAAATGTATGAAGAGTGTTCCTGACTGAATGAAGAATGATTTTTTTATTTGTATTTATTGAAAAATACAAGATAAGGATCTTAATAATAATCGCATATTAACCCTTAGAGCTCACAGCTATTTTTTTCACCATCATGTCTCGCCTGAACTTTTTTTCTTTAAAAGCTTGTAAAACATCAACCCTGTGGTGCACAGTCAAGCTCTATACGTCCTTTTTTTCAGGACAACCTGCGCTTTAAGAATATATCTACTACAGTAATGTCACTTGAATTATGAAAAAGTTATAAGACTCTAAAGACAAAATTAAAAAACAAATTGGAATTGAAACTCAAAGATTTTCATCGATAACACACAAAGCATGTTCTTTGCACAGACTTGTTCTCCCATCTCTTGGGGACTAAACAGTGAAAAAATAAACATTCTGTGACTAATGGTTTTCAAAATATATACATATATATATATACAACAACAGTCCATGTGCTTTTTTTGCAGTTAGATTCATTTGTGCCATTCCTCTAAGCAGTAGAGAAGCAACTGGTCGACTACCATTCCCACAATGCTTTGCATCACCCTGTCTTCAGAGACCCCAGGAAGTCAGCCAAGTTCTGGGCTCACTAGAAAATGTTCTGTAAGAGCTACAAATGCAAGAACGTATTTAGAAAAGCACAACACAAAGCTTTCACAGGACAAAAAAAAGTTAGTGCCTATGACTTACGGTTCAAAAGTTACCAAGCATTTGGGGAGCAGGTGGCCTCATGGTTAAAGGCGCTCCCCATGTCCGCCGGCGGCCCGGGTTCGAATCTGGCCTGAGGCCTTTTACCGCATGTCTCTCCCCAACTCTTGACCCTGTTTCTGACTCTATCCACTGTCCTCCTCTATCTATCAAAAATGCCCATAAATAAATAAATAAGTAAAAGTTGCCAAGCATTTTACAAAGGGGTGTGCCTGTGGCATGGATATGTGCTGCTGGAGCTCTAAGGGTTAAATCACAATCGCAATATTGGGGGGAAAAAATCACAATTAGATCATTTTTGCAAATCGTTCAGCCCTAAATGCGACCCTCTTCTACTAAGTCAGTCTGCCATAAAGTGTTAAAATACTCATTTTGTCTTTACATAAAGATATCACGGCTTTATAATAAAGAGAGAGATCCACACTCAGGGGGGAATGGAGCGCTTTATAGTCTTTGTTGGACTACTGGCAGCCCTGCAGAAGGTGTGTGTGTGTGTGTGTCTGTGTGTAACCTTTATTGTGTTTCTATTAGCCTCCATAAAGTCAGGATTATGTGTATTAGTGAGCCGACTGGAGCTTATTAGAGGAGGCCTGGCTGAGCGCTGTCAGCCTATTGTTGTGGTTTCCCACTGCGGCCAACATCATTATCAGCTTTGTCTTATAAAAACCACTGCATGTAAACAGCACACACCCACACACCAGCACATACACAGTTCCTGCAGGGCTCTGTGTGTCACACACTAACATTCACACACTCTTGGTAATAAAGTCACTCTTATTTTAAGTGCAAACACCTACTTATAGACATGCTGTATGCTAAACTGTGTATTTATGTACAAGATATGATAGAGATGCACACATGACGATGACACTCTTTTATCCTTCATCACTAAAACACACCACATACATATGTGCACATACGCACAAATAAACACACACACACTTCTTTTGTTTAGTCTGTGTCCAAAGTCCACCCACAAGCAATCTGTTCCACACAAACAAACCAGTTCACAGTCAAAAAGGCCACACCACACACACAAAACACTTCTCCCCCACTAGTCCAACTTAAACCAAAAAGTTAGACAAGAGATACACACATCCACAATAACAATCCCAGTGAAACACATGCACTGAGTTAAACACACAGGTCTGTTCCATCATTGCCACATAAATAAGATCTGGTCGTCCACCATTCCCCTCCTTCCAGCACAGAGTGACCAGCTGAGCAGCAGCATTTTTCCCTCAAACCTAAAATAAAGCAGTCATTCCCAAACTTGAAATTTTCCGATCCAAATACGTCGCTGAGGCAGGTTGCCGAGGAGGAGAGGGGAGTACCCGACTCTGCTGCCTTTACAACTTCCTGTGTGTTTATGTTTGTGTGTGTGAGGCCGGGGAAGTGCTTTGTTAGTGTCAAATATGTGCCATGCAACAGAGAGGCCCTTTGGGGACCACACACTGGCTTCTTTGTTTGCTTAAGTGAGATACGAGATGCAGTTTGTGAATAAATCCAGACAGTAGATGGTTAAAAAGCAGATGGAAAAGAATATTGAAGACAGCAGGCAGAGGGGCTTTTACTTTTCTCACTAGGGCTGCAGATACAAACACATCTTTAATAACGCTGCAGTTTGTTTCAGATAACAGATGAACAAAGACATTTTTGGACCATCTTTACTTCAGTCAGGAAAACTCTCATCATACTTTTAACAATTTTATTGCAAAATGGATGTGCAGTTTTACTTGGCAGAGAAATCTCTGCACAAAAGATGCTCCCTTGGTCATACAAGCAGCAGGCTTTGAGTTTCCAGAGAGCTCCAGGCTAGAAATCCCAATACAGATAGATATATTTATGACAATGCATATTGCGTACAATAAAATTAGTTCAAAAGCAAAAGATCCAAGCTTTGCCAGCAGCAGCAGCAGCTTGGTGCATCAGCATTACTACAAGCAGGGATAAGTGAAAAGTATGTCATATTTAGGTGCACTGCAGTGTTGAGAGAAAGAGCTGCGACTGGCTGTGAGAGCTGGAAGGTGATAATTAGGATCAGCTGGCTGCACTATTATGTCCTGCATGAACTAAATCCAAGGTTTATCTTTTAGTGCAGAGATGCACAATTATGTGACTCGACAAGATCTCAGTATTAGAAACACAACAACTGAACAAGTGGATGAAGTCAAATTACTAGGGATTATAATAGACAAAACATTATCATGGAATAAGCATATAAGCATTCAGAGAGTGGTAACTAAAATTGGATAGATGTACAAAATATATGACAAAAAATGGTAAAACATGTAATCCAAACTTTGGTTCTTTCACATATAGATTATTGTTCAATCATATGGTCCAATGCTTCAGTAGGAAATATGAGAAAACTGCAATTGGTCCAGAACAAAGCCGCATGTGTGGCACTTTCTTGTGGGTTAAGAACAAAAGTCCTAAAAATGCATGAAAGTCTTTCATGGATGGAAGTGAGAAACAGATGCATGTATCTCTTTATGTTTTTTATGACAAATGTGATCTCAACAAGGAGAATTTCTATCTTCTATGAAAATTTATCTTTTAGTGCAGAGATGCACAATTATGTGACTCGACATGCAGTTGGAGGCTGTTTCACCTTACCTAAATTTAAAACAGCTGGACAAAGGAGAGTGATGTAAAGAGCGATGAAAGAGTGGAACTCACTCCCAAACTTTGTAATGCAACTGACTGATATCACAACTTTTAAAAGGAAACTAAAAGAGTACTATCTAAAGAAGAATTTCATTAACTAACTTTTCTAAGGTCACCAGTATCATTATTAGAAAAATTCAGGAGATATGGGCAGATTCAATAATGGAGCTTTGATTTTATCTATTTATGTTTGTTTTGTTTTTTTATGTTTATTTGTTGTGATGTTGTTTATACTTGTGTGTGCACAGATTAACTCAAATAGAGTAGATATATGTACATCTGTAGACATGTACTGTACATTTTTTTGCATGTAGTTAGGATGTGTGTGATGTGTTTGTACTTAATCATTGTACTGTGTTACAGACATGTCTGTGTTTACATATGTTTTTATGTTTCTGTTTATTTGCTTAAATGTATTGTCAAACTGAAATTGAGTGGACCCCAGGAAGAATAGCTTCTGCTATGCAAAAAACTAATGGGGATCTGAATAAACTAACTAACTAAAGCTAGGCTTCTTTAGTTCTTAAAGCCAAATTTGGGAATTTGAGAACCACTGGTCTATAGACAATGGATGGATGCTGTTGTTAAGGCATATTCTGCAAAGCGTCTCAGTTTGGCACAGAAGTTCAGTATTGTAACTACAATTTCTCTGTCGAGTGTCAAATTCTTACACCTATCTGAATTTCCAATTAACAAGGGTTCTTGAGAGGCTAGATTCAAATGAATGAGCCTTAGAATTGTTTTGATTATTACTTCAGAAGAGCTTTCACTTTAAAGAAAAAAAATCAAGAAAATGTATCAGAAAAAAAAAGCGAGTGAATATGTTACATTAAAGTCAACAAAAATAGACACAAACAATCCAACTAAACACTATTCTCACATTTAATCATTTAAAGATATGGACATTTGTGCAGATTTGCTGTTCATGAGATAATCCAACATATTAACTCCTCAAGGAAAGCTTAGACTAGTACTACATAGCCTGAATGATCTTTGCTGATATTCACGATCGAAATTGTGCAAGACAGTGTAGCTGTCAAGCTAAAACTTTTGAAAGGACTTTTAAATCAAACTTCCATTTTTGGTTAAGGTAGGGCTTGGATAACAAAAGTTAAAAATCTGACCGGCAAAACCTGATTACAAAACATTGAGTAAAGCTGAGTAAACAGTCTGCTTACTGGAAAAAGCTTGTCCTTCATTAAAACATTGTGAAGCAGCCGGCATAGCTTAAGTAGTTCCATTAGCTCAGCAAGCTACATAGATAACGCAAAGCTCACAGAGCAGCTGCGTTCTCTACGTAGCTAAATTAGCTTTATCTACATTTGCTAAAGCGTATGTTGCCAAAGCCCTTTGACCCTGAAATAAATAAGCGGTGTAGAAAATGGATGGATGTTGCTAATGTTACCTTAGCTTCAGATTATGTAGCTTATGTAGCTACATAGCTAATCTAATTTAAGATTAACTCACAAAGCAGCTATATAAGCTACATTATCTTTAGCTACATTTGCTAAAGCTCACATTGCTAAAGCTAACTAAGCTTCATTGGCTTACATAGTAATGTTAGTTATGTAGCTAGCATAACTATATTAGCTTTAGCTTAAACAAAAGGAAATAAAGCAAGCCATCTTTCGTGCAACTGCTTTTTAAAAGGTTCTACATAATTAAATCTCAGACTACACCTCTGATCTTCTCTGATTTATTTATTAAATGTTGATTAGTCTGCAATGTTTACAATGTGGTTTATTCATGAATGTAACTGACCAACTTAATTTATAAATAAAGTTGAGGTTTTTAAAAAACAGTCTTAAACTGGACAAACTACAGCCCTTCCTGTGTGAGATATATGGTGTCTTAGATGAACGGTCTTTGAGAGTGGCTGTAAGAGATGTACAGTCCGCCAGATCCCTCTCAAATTGCGAGGGTACTGAAGCCAAAAACCTGCTAAAATCATTTAATTTATGAGAGGCTCACTGTAGAGGATCTTAACAGTGAAGCTGATATTACCACATATGAGCAGTAATTAAGACAAAATGTGAAATTCACCCACATGACAGTGAAATTGTATTTTGGCACATTTAGAAGACATCCTGGCAATGATTTGTGTTAATG
This sequence comes from Cheilinus undulatus, assembly GCF_018320785.1. Lineage (NCBI taxonomy): Eukaryota > Metazoa > Chordata > Actinopteri > Labriformes > Labridae > Cheilinus > Cheilinus undulatus. The sequence goes on along the minus strand of NC_054870.1, from coordinate 25,767,122 downwards.
AGCCTGTCCATTATCATGACTCAGTCAAATTTATCTCTTAGTTGTTTTTCTAATATCCCTTATTCTTTCTAGTGTATTTAAATTGGGAGTTTTTCTCTGTGGAAAAATTACAGCAGGCTGATATTTTCAGACCTAAGACTGAGGTCAAGTGTGCCAAAATGTTGCAGGAATCCTGTTTCTCAAAAGAAGAGCAGGATGAAACTGAGGAAGGAATCGAGGAGATGGAGCGTGATGGAGAAGCCCCAGCTGCTGAGATGTTCACTTGTTTTTAAGCTTTTTTTTTTTTTTTTTTTTTTTGGTCAAATCAGATGTAGGGCATCACTGTGGAAACACAGATGTACACACTGTGATCCCTGGAGTAATGTGTGTGGATCTGTGCAAAGTTTCAGATTCCTGCAGCTGAAATTCCTTTGGTGTGTTCGTGTGTGGGTGTGAAAGCAGGCAAGTGTGACACACGTGTGAATGCTGTCATCCAGGTGTGATACCACCTCTGTCTGAGAGAGTATGTGTACATTTTACACCCATTGTGCCACTGTAGTGCATTTCTTAGCACCTTATATTCTCAGTAGTGAACCAAAACATTCACCACGCATAAGCAGTAGCTCACCCTGATCCTATTGTAAATATGTAGTGTGTGTATATCACATGTGACTGAACACAGACACACAGAGGCTCCTCTTATATTAACAATGGAGATTACTGTGTCATATCAAAGTCTCCTTTACTACACATATATACACTTAGATATGTAAACTTTGTGTATACGTGTGTACTACCTCTCTCTCTCTCCGACGCACTCACAAACACAGATACACACAAACTCACACACCCAGCATCGGTCTGGAAACAATCTTCTCCACCCGTGTTGGTTACCCAAACACTACGTTGCCATGGGAACATGGACAGTGTACCGTACTGCCAGCATGGTTGTCATGCTTTTGGATGTACAAGTTCATATTTTGCGTGTGTTCATGTATTTGTGAAACATGAAAGTTATATAAAAAGGCATGCACATAAAGATGAGTTGTTTGTGGGTTTATATCATAGCAGTAGTGTTATGCAGCTTGTTTGACCACCAAGACGAGTGTAAGGATGTCTGTGTGAGTTTGTATTTGTGTTTCCAGTGAGCCGGTCATCTGTGAGGTTCGCCAGCTCTAATAAAGGAGTCACCATTCCCAGACAGAGAGAGTCATTTTGTTTCCTCTGACTTCAAGTCTGATAGCTATCATTGCTAGAGAGGCATTGAGGAATCAGCTTAATAATACAAGAAACATCTGTTTGACTGGAGATAATGTGTTTCTCAAAGATGAATATTTTGTGTCAAGGCCTGATGGAGGCAGACTCTTGTTGCTCAAGGCCACACATAAGGAGTTATAAAGGGGAGAGTGCATCCAAATAAGGGGCCCGGAGGGATCAGCAAATCATGGTCCATTGTTAAGTTGAGCTGTGACGTTAACCATGTTTCATCTTTTTTTTCATGAATAATAACCACTTTTATAAAGCAGCAGATATTTTTTATTCATTTGTGCCATAGTGTATCACCTTCTGGGTTATAATGCCAAGAATTAGCTGTAAATGTGGTGAAAAAGAAACTTAAAAGTAGCAGAAATTGGTTTAAAGTGGGGGGAAAAAAAGGTTAAAATAAGCAAAATGTAGGCAAGAAGTGGCAAAAAAAATAGTTAAAAGAGGCAAAAGTTGGCATAGAAAATACTTAATGTGGTAAAAACGGCCAAAAAAGTGCAAAAAATGTGGTGAAATGGGTTATTGTTGACTATAATGGGTCAACAGAAGCATCAAAAGGCAGAAAGTAGCAAAGATGGGTAGCACATAGGTAAAATGGTTAAAAATGGCACATTGTTAAAAAGTGGCAAAAATGCACAGAATAAGAGGTGGTAGGGATGAAAAGTGGTTAAAAAAAATTAAGATTGGCAGAAATGGGCAGAAAGATGGTAAAATTTGATTAAAAAGTGGCAAAAATGGGCTGAGAATGTGATAAAATGGGATTTTAAAAGTAGCAGAAATGGGTTCAAAGTGGCAAAAATGGGTTAAAAGTTGCAAAAACAGACAGAATAGAGGATGGAAAGGGTTAAAAAGTTGCACATTTGGCAGAAATAGGCAGAAAATGTGATGAAAAGGATCTTTAAAGTTAGCCAAAATTGGTTTAAAGCAGCCAAAACTAGCAGAATGAGAGGGGGAAAGGGGTAAAAATGTGGCAAGAATGTATTTAAAGTGGAAAACTGTTAACAGAGGCAAAATAAATGGGCTAGAATTGGCAAAAGTGATGAAAAGTAGTAAATAGTGGCACAAATCGGCAGGAAAAGTAGTCAAGAAAGTGGCACAATTAAATGATGGCAACATCACAACCCAATAATAGTTTAACACACTTTTCAGCTCCAAACTGAAGTAATTGTTATCCAGGATACTTGCACCAATGCTACTGATCCATCACACATACATTGATACCATCAGTTAGTCAAGACTAGAACGGCCTATCCTCCAAGCTTGTCAGGGGTCCAGCCGAATCTGCTATCGATCCGTCCTTTAGTTGTGCGGTCAGCTGCAATCCTGCGAAAAATCTGTTGTGACTGTAATTAAAAATACTCAAATTGAAAGTAGCCTAATTGCATCTGAAAATATTGATTTAATGACTCAGCATCTCGTTTTGTATTTTTCCCTTTTCCTGAGCAGGAATTATGGAGGCTGCTGTAAGATTTTTACGATACAATGCGATACACTTTATGGACTCCTGTACACATTTAGCTGCCGATTGATTAGACCAATGATACTCAACCTGCGGCTCTCAAGCCGCATGTGGCTCTTTAGTGACCAGATGCAGCTCTTTTTAAGGCTTACTTGAAAGAATAACCTTAACTAAACACCTTTATGAAGGTAAACTCTGTCATCAGTAAAGAGTCATGGTAGGTCACATCAATAAATCTGTTACCCACACAAAGAAGACAGGCTTTAACTTCAATGTTTATTATTTTAGGTCCGTATATTATTACTGTCAGATGCGCTTGACAGAGGAGCGTGTGTAAGAAAGCGAGCAGAGGAAGTCCGCCGGTGGTGCAACTCTTCAGTAAGCTCATTCATTGAAGTGTGCTGTCTTGTGTTCAAATTGAAGCTTCCCATTTCCTCATTTTAACTTTTTCTCCAGCCACTTCCTGCCACTGCTCTCTCACACTGAGATCTTATGACAATTATGCCAATGTGTGTCATCATCAATGAGCATAACACACACGGATCACATGTGGAGATAACATAATGTTTGATATCTCGTGAAAGTTATCCAAACGTGGGTGTTTTATTTGATCTTTAATGCACTAATGATCATAAAAAATGTCAAAAGAGCAGAAATATAAAACCAAAGCTCCAAAAGGAGGCAGGGTGAAACGATGTGTCTGGAGAGCTTCAGGTGTGAGGCAGGGCTGGTTTTAGTCATTTGGAGGCCCAGGGCAACGACCACTATTAGGCCCCTCCCCCTTTCACTAAAGAATCAATGATGAGTGGAAAAAAATTAGAAAGCATCTCTTTTATGTTAATAAAGCCACAGAACTACAGTAAATGCCCCAGTGTGAGATATAAATACCCAAATAACCAACCATGATTCATCAGCTCTTTGAAAACCATCTCATAGCTCGAACTCAGCACATTCTAATATCTTGAAATATCTTTAGGCCAGGTGAAACTTTCATAACGCTGGTGTTGGGCCAAAGACTGGTATCTCCAAAATGACCACTTTTCATGGTATGTATCTTTTGGCATATTTTATTGACAGATGTAAAGGATGACCAATAGCACTGCTTTATAAAAACAAATTAAAATCATGAAAAATTGAGATACAAGGTTTTAGCCTGAGTCAGTGATAAATAAAATAAATACATGCTCATTATCAGGGACAGATTGTTTCTTCTGAGTCTGTACTGACAGTTCAATGTTTAATTTCATTTCAACAACAGATTAACTTATCTATTTTCTGGATTGTGGCTCTCGCTAAAGTATTTTTTAGACAATGTGGCTGTCTGGTAGAATAAGGTCGAGTACCACTGGATTAGAGCAATAGCAGCAATAGCAGCAATAAGCAATAAATGTACTCAAGTTGCACATACCAATGAAAGATGCAGCCACAACCTGGATATATTGCACAAGATTTTAAGGTACAATATGAAAAGATAAACATGATCAGGAGAGAATATATGTGTAAAAAACTTCCTTGATCATGTGCCAGTTTAAAAACAGGAACAGCAGGCATCATATATGTAAGAGCTACACCCCCAAAGCATAAAAGTGTCCATGCAGTCCATTATTAAAGGCCTTGAATTAATGTGATTGTCCTCCCAGAGGGAATATAAACGTGGCCGTTCTGTGAACCTCTATGGCTATGTGCTTTGCTCAAGGGCTCCATCTTGAGGCAGGGCAGGGTTTTACTCCCTCACTCCCTCAGCTGCTTTGTGAGTGTTCACTGAGAGCCTCTTGGTCATGAGCTCCTCCAGACCAGAAGGTGAAAAGTGCTCTCCATCTGCTCTTATGGGATGGTGATGAATGGGCTAGTCCCTCTAGTGTAATGAGTTGACCCTCTGGCATTTGTACGTGTCTGTGTGATTGTGTATATGAGTGTGTGTCTGTGTGGTTATGTTTTTGTATGATGTTTTAATGGTTTACCCTCTACTGTGTTTATATTATGCAGCTGATGGATTAACCTGCGATGCTTCTGTGTGTAATTAGATGATTAGACGGCTGCTTTATGTCTCTCTTACTACCTCTGATGGCAGTGCAGTGGCACAATACACCTCACTAATCCACTTCTGCACCTTACATATTGCAGACAAAGGTATGAATATCCCATCTTGAAGTGGCAATGTGTAGGCGCTGTATAAAAACAGAACTGACATATGATGACTGACTGAAATGCACACATTAAGTCACATCATAGCACTGATGCCTACTTTTATTCTCTTTTTTTTATGTCTCTTTTAGCACAATATAATCTGTAGTGACAGGCTGCCTGTGGGAAGAGGGACACACACTGCAGTCTGTTTTCATCTGGTTGCACTTTCGCTACTTTGGTATGATGTGATTTAAGTATCCTTTCACTGCCAGAGTTTGAATCCAATCACTGCCCAGTTGGATTGATGCAGCATACTAATAGACTTCAACAGAAAGTATGTAAACATCTGATAGTAAAACTTAACATGTCTGTATTGGATGTGAATGAGGATGTTGGGGAACATTTTACTTCCAAAGTATCATTTAGGATAGTGTTGACTCTGCTGACACGGTGCTAGCTGGCGATTTAGAAACAGGTTGCAGGTCTGTGATCAGAGATAATGCCTTATATAAGCTTATGTGTGTTCCTGTTTCCCACCCTATAGGCCAGATTAGAAGTATTCTCTCAGATGTCTTTGTTGTTGCCTGTAGTAGATTTGGATCAGAAAAGAGGGTTTGTTCCAGCCTGTAAACGCAGATAAACACACACATTCGCACATACGCACACACCCACAGGCACACACCCACACTCATCACACACACACACATGGTGAGGCTTGCTCCACAGACCTGTGACCTCAGATATTAGCTTCCCCGCCAAATATGACCAAGGCCAAGTGCCACAGTAAATAAACACAGCCTCTCTCTCTCTCTCTCTCTCTCTCTCTCTCTCTCTCTCTCTCTCTCTCTCTCTTCATATTGAGTCTTACTGCAGCATTTGGCTGGTCAATAACTGCAGCTGCACCCTGCAGTTTAAATATCAGTAAAAACTCAGCTTTAGAAAGTGAAATCATTGGCTTGTCTTACTCCATCAACAGAATTATGTTTCACTTTACAGAGAGTGTTATTGCTGTTCTATTAATTGCATATTGAAATGCTCAGAAGGAGAAAGAAATGTGGATTTTAGAAAGCTGGCAGCAATGTTTACATGTGTCGATACTTGAGCTGGTTGTCTTATCTGATGTGTCTTATAAGGAGTGAAAATTAGAGGCAGAGAAGGTGCTAATTGCAGCACCAGACATCTTTTTGTTGATTTATTTTTACTCTCCTTTCACTGCATCTGCTCCTGGATGATTTCTGCTCTCTTGACGTCTTATGCTGATCTGTTTGACTGAAATGAAGACAGTATGTTTCAATTCATCTTGAATTCAGCCAGATATGTGACAAGAAGCCCAGACTCATTTGCTAAATTGCCAATTGTTAGTTATTTCTTAACAGCCGGGTGTCAAGTACAGTCTTATTTAAAAAGTTGGACTGGCTGAATTAAGGTGAATTGCTCTGGTTTCCCACAGGCACCTTTTGTGTCACTTTAGACCTCAAAAAATTTTGGCCACATGTGATTATATTCTCGAATACAGATAGAAAGCAATGCTTTCTTCAACCAACTGCTGTAAGACCCAAAGTTTCTTGATTGCACAAGCCAAATCCATCTTTGAGATCTATGATTTTCACCTGCCAAAATGATTCTAAGTTTGATAAACTCCACGGCCACTGGCAGACTTTATTTAGCTTCCAGCAACCATGTGAGAGAGTCTTTATTTTTTATGTTGGGGCTGGAGCAGATGATTGAATTGAGCCTTGATCAGGACCGCAGGCTGGCAGAGAGAAGTTTATCTGATCGATCTTGTCAGATTGATGCACGCTACCCCGATAGCATCAAAAATTAATCCGACATCAGATGTTATGGATAGATGGGGTGGAAATATTACTACTTTTATCTGCCTTAAAGGCAAAGCAGCCTAAAGAACTGCCTCTTGCTATGTTTTGATGATTTCCAACACACTGTTGAAGCAATTAAAATGTGCTGAAGGTGCTTGTGGGAAACACCACTGCTGCTTTTTTTCCCGTTTCCTCTTGGTTTTCCAGTTAAGTCTGTCTTTTCCTCACTTTTCTTCCTTCTTTTCTTCTCTCTTCCTCCCCTTCTTCCTCCTCCCCTTCCTCCTCCTCCTCCTTCAGTAAAACCATCAAAGTGAAAGTAATCGACGACGAGGAGTATGAGAAGAACAAAACTTTCTACATAGAGATCGGAGAGCCTCGCCTGGTGGAGAGCAATGACACCAAAGGTCTGGAAAGGGAATTTAACCCCTTGAGTGTCAGCTGTATTGCTGAGGCTGCATTTTCTCGACACATGGAGGAGACTTCCACATAAATGCTGTTCTATAAGTTTCCTCCTGATGTGTCAGAGAACATGTAGCAGTCATCTCACCACATCCACCACTCCATCTTTTGTGTGTATGTTGTAGTGTTTGTGTATTTTTGGTGCTCATACCTTGCCATGTTGTATGTTGACCATGCATGCATTCACCACCTTCCTCTATATGTGTTCGTACGTGTATGTTTTATACAGGAAGACCTTTACGGTTAGGATCTTAGACCGGGAGGAGTACAATAAGCAGTCCTCCTTCTACCTTCTGCTTGAAACCCCCCAGTGGAGACGCAGCGGGAAGGATCGGACAGGTGTGACAGCCAATCAGCACTGAGGTTCACTTTATGAGGTTTTGCACTGCAGATGCTCGAATCTAAGAAAGTGTATTTGTCTATTTTTTTGTCAAAGATATCCCATTACACTTAACATAAGCCACATTCACTGCACAAATCCAATGAAACTGTTTACTCCAAAGGAAAAAGGCCTAATTTGATTTTAATGAGAAAACCTGGCTACCATTGAAGGAAGCAATATTTGCACAAGCTTCTTGAAATTAAATGTATAGTCCTAAATAAAATGTAGAGTTTGATTCAAAAAAACTAAACAAGGAAATTCTGCTTGCTACATTAAAAGCAAATTTAAGAGCAATCAATGTACAGTGCTTAACAAATTTATTAGACCACCTGTCATATTTGTCTCAGAGACAATGCGGACTCTTTCATTTTCAGTGAGCTCTCCACATTTTACCATTTTGAACAGGAATGAGGAATTTCAAACTGAATTTACCTTTTCATACCCAAATTTGAACCGGCTCACTGGGCTTCTCTGAGAAGTCAGAAATGAATCAAGCATAACATTCAACCACTTAAACTCATTTTTCTGTTCAGGAATGCAAGTAAATAACTATCATTCGACATATTAATCAAGAAATAATAATGTGCTTTACTGTTTTTTCAGTTTTTTTGTAAATCAGTACATTTGAAAATTCATGGATAACAATAATAATTAGATTTTAGCATTCAAAATATCATTTTGGTTAAAGAGCTTCTACTTATTGGTGTATTAACTATTGCAGAGACATAAAAATGATTTTGGTAATTACCAATGGTGTTAATTTAGGGCAGCTGTGGCATAAACCTTACTTTGGGTGGTGGTCTAAATAAATTGGTTAAGCACTGTATTTTTTACTTGTGTCTTGAATAAGGCTGTCAAAGTTAACACGTTGATATTGTGTTAACTCAAATTTCTTTTAGCACCACAAATTTTTTGTCGCACGATTAAATGCTTTCTGCGTGCCCCTTGACCCATCCCGTAGTTTGCCACACAGGAAGCGGCACTGTCGTGATACAGTGAAAGCAAGCAGAAATGGATTAAGGACAGAGACTTTTGAATGGCAGGTTCAGCTTTCAGATCATGCAAGATAAGACTGAAGTTATTTTCTCTCATCCATTAATCCTTGATAATTGGACACCTCGTTGGGCATTAACCCTTACATGTTACATTAAGGTCAGTATCTCCATCTGTTGTCCTTATTGGGCTTGAGTTTACCATGTTATGCTCTCAGCATATTTTTTGAGCATTCAGTATCTTTGAGCTTAGTCTAGAAAATGTTTAGGACATTTTCTGTTGTTTTGGGTTGTTGACATGAACAAACATTTGCATAAAGAAAGCATTTTTGTCCACTTGTGTTGATAAGGGTATTTAAATTTTCCGAAAAAGACCAGTATGGTACATTTAGAACAGATTTTTAAAAGTGTGATTAATTTGTGATTAATCTTGAGTTAACTATGAAATTTGTGAGATTAGTCCCGATTAAAAGTTTTAGTCTATTGACAGCCCTAGTCTTGAATAAACATGTTTCTTTGGACACCTCAAGTAAATGTGGTTTACAATATATTAAGAGACATCAGTCATTTTTGACTTGTAATGAGAAAAATACACTCGCTAAGATTAGAGTTTGAGCAGTGCTGAGAATCCTGAAGCAACAGGCCAAGCAAAAGTTATAACTCTTTGGCACTTTTTTATTGAGACAACATACTAATCCGACATACTGCTGTCAGTTAATGAAATATTAAGCAGCTGCTTTGTTATCTTACAACTTGCAAAATAATTTCCACTTTAAAGCAAAGATTGTAAATGCAGGCCAGTTCTGTACCTCTTACTATAAAAAAAGTTCCACTTTAAATCATTGCACATAAAAATGCTGAAGCCTTTCACAGCTAGATAAATAGATTTATCGTGGATGGAAGAGAAATCCTTTCTGCAAATCAAAAAAGTAGCAATGAATGTTTGTTTTTTTTTTGTTTTGTTTTGTTTTGCTTTTTTTTTTTTACTTGGATTTTTGGGGGCCAATGCCGATTCCAGTAATATGGATTAAAAACTCAAAGACTGATGTATTAGCCAATTAAATGTTCACTTTTTAACAGTCTATTAATAAGTAAAACAAATAGCTGCTTCTGATCACTTCATTAAACCAAACAAGGGAATATTGGAATTTTTGCCGACATCCGATTTGCTGGTATTTGCAGATTTATTTTGCTGAGATCAATACTGATATTCAAATATATATTTCAGACCTAAAACTTCAGCCCTTTGAACACATTTTAATGTTTAAGGATGAACAAAGAAACAAACTTGAGTACTTAACACACTTTGAAGTTGTAGCCGAATGATTTATCGGTTGGGCCCCAGTACACTGTGGTATTTTAACAATGCAGTAAGCCTGACTGTAGAAGAATTGCTCAGCTTTGTTAATGTAACAGATATTTGAGTTAATTTACTATACAAAAGTGAACAGATAGGGTTAGTGCACAAAAGAAGTTGGAATATAGGAAACATTTAAGAGCAAAACTTCAGCAAAAAAAATCCGGAAAATCAGGAAACAAACAGTCCTACCATTGGACCGTCAGGCTTTTTTCAATCATGTTGTCAGCAGAAATTTATTTCACACCTTCAGACTTGAATCTGGACTGATACTAGAACATCGGCATTGAAGAGTAACGATAAAACCCAACTTTTACAAATAATATCTAAGTAGCATTGGGAGTGATTTAAATTGGTGTTCTGAAAGAGTATAACTCTGTGTCTATGTCTCAACCAGATGTCTCCCCATAACCGTTTGGTGCTGTAAGTTTTGCACCTTGACGTTACTCCTTTATTGAGGATGAAATGATGGATCTGCAACCGTCAAGCTTTCCCTCTGGAGAGCAGCAAAAGTGGCATACCAGTTATTGGTAACCTTTGCAAGCTGACTGTTGGGACACATGACTGTTGGGTCATATTGCCTGTAGCCCTTAGGGGTCCACGATCACCCCGGTGTGATTTCATCATGCATTATTTTTATCACATGACAGTATAAAAAACAAAGACACATTTTGCATTGCAATCACTTCGTGTGGAAAGCATAATCTTTAAGCTTTCTTTCAGTTTTTCTTTGATGTCAATAGGCCAGGTAAAACTGGAAATATGATCATTTTAATTTTATATAAAAATGTATGTTACACATAGGGGACAGTGGACCATGCTGTACAGGACTGGCACTGAATTCAGAATTTCAGCACATTGTAATTTCTTTTAAAAATGACAATATATATTGTTTTAAGTAATTTTTAAAAATCCATTTTATGGGTTTTTGTGTTTTTGGAGGCCCTATATCTTATACACTAAATTAAACTTATATATTAAACTTATATATAGTTTTCATTTTATAAAGTTGAGAGAGTGCTAAAAAAAAGATTAAGCCAAACATGAGCATGGTATACATTTTCTGAGTGGTTTATTTTGTCAAAAGAAAATTAACAAAATGGCAAAATAACCAGTGGACCACTAAGGGTTAATAACATCAGAGTAGGCAGGTAGACTCAGGGAAGAATGGTAAGAAATTGAAAAAAGAAAATCTGTCCAACAGTGGGAAGTCATTTCTTCTGAAGAGACTTCATAGAGAAGTTCTGACATTTGTCTTCCACGGTGCTTTTTGAGTTGTATTTATTTTATGCAAAGCCTAATATGATAGCCCACACAAGAGCACTGTTTATTGGCAGTTAAAATAGTACTTTACAGCTGGCAGTGCTGCAAGATAAAAATCAAAACCACAATCCCACTTTTTCCATATTTCTAAAGTGACTAAAGACACAGCTGCACCCTATTGGCTCGTATTTCAACAGGCCTGTTGGTTTGGGATTCAGATTGAGCACACACAGGAGCCAGTCTGCTGCTCCCTCTCTGTACCTTTTGATTTTTTTCCTCCTTTTTTTCTTCTCCTTCAGCTTCCTCTGTTCCTCAGAGATCTGTACAGAAAACTCAGTCAGAATCACACCTGTCCTCTCCTTTCTTCTGACTTCCTCTGACTCTGCCCTTTTTTCTTGTTCCCTGCTTATGCAGCCACAGATTCATCGTGCTATGAGATGTATGCAATGTTGGTGTTTTAAAATGTTGCTGCTTTCTTTAAACTGTTCACGTGCAACAAGATTCATAGAGATGAGGATATGCAGCAAGCTGTTTACTGTGACTGTGACGTGGACAGCCACCCAAAAGAAAAGACAAAGTTAAGATATCTGCTGATTTCTGCACTATGAAGGAAGGACAATATGAGAAACACCACAAAACAGTCATAGTGTCTGCACTTAGCAAAAGCCTACTATCTCCATTTGTCATGATTATGATTTTTTTTTTTCATAAATCAGTGCCAAGGGTAATTTTTCTATTTCAATTTTTTCAGAAATTTTTAAACAAAAGAAGTGTCAAGCATAATTTTGCCTGTGAGAATTCAGTGTTAAATAATGTGAAAAAGACAGTTTTTTTCTTTCATTTCTGAAAAGTAGTGATTTTGGAGACAGGAAGTTTTGGACCAGCGTCGACAATATTAAATAAAAACTCATAAACATGGATGATAAAAGTGCTGAAATGTACAGTCTAATAATAGCTTTAATGTTGCAAAATTATTATTCTCATAAGATATAAATCAATAGTGAAATATTTAATTTGTGATATAATCAGTTGATTCATTTGTGATACACAAAATTAGTTTCAAATCCTTTTATTTCAATATTTCAAAACATTTATTTTTAACAAATATTTAGTATTATCTCTAAAATTCTTTTGAGATTAGTTTAAAGGACTGTAAATTATAGCATTTAAATGAATTTTGAAATTAGTTTTTGCACCTTTTGCACAAAAAATAATAAATCTTCATGTTTGTGTTTCTAATGACGAATTACACCACATTCCACATTATTATGCAAATGACATTTTCTCTTATTTTCCAAAAGATTAAGACGAATGACAGTCAAAACATTTTTCAAGTCACCAGCTGTTACAGCATAATTCAAAATGTTTTTGAACAAACTTTATAATGATAACAATTATTACCTCTGCCAAGGAGGTTATGTGATTGGGTGGGTTGGTTGGTTGGTTAGTTAGTTCGTTTGTTTGTTTGTTCGTTTGTTTGTTCGTTTGTTTGATAGCAACATTACTCAAAAAGTTATGGACAGATTTTGATGAAATTTTCAGGAAATGTCAGGAATGGCATAAGGAAGAACCGATTAGATTTTGGGAGTGATTCAGATCACCATCTGGATCCAGGAATTTTTTAAAGGATTCTGTACTATTGGGAGATAGGGCTAATAGCAGAGGTCTGTGCTCTCCTAGTGCTTTTCTAGTTTTTTTTTTTTTTTTTTAATAAAAACCTTAAAATGCACTTTTCCACATTATTAAGCACAACAGAGTTTCAAAAGATTTTATAGGTTGTAAAGAACTGAAAATGGTCATTCATTGAATTTTCAGCATTAGGAGGTCATTTTTACTAAAATCAAAAGCTATTTCAATCAAAAACATCTTAACAGGCCAAGTTACATGTTAACATAGGACCTCTTGAAAACTTGTGAGTTTTTGGAGAGTTTCTGCTTGAATTTCTTTGCAGGATGTCAGAATAACCTCCCAGAGCTGCTGTTTTGATGTGAACTGCCTCCCACCCTCATAGATCTTTATCTTGGGGATGCTCCAAAGGTTCTCAGTAGTGTTGAGGTCAGGGGAGGATTGGGGCCACTCCATGAGTTTCTCTCCTGTTATGCCCATAGCAGCCAATGACACAGAGCTATTCTTTGCAACATGAGATGGTGCATTGTCATGCATGAAGAAAATTTTGCTACAGAAGGCACTGCTCTTCTTTTTGTACCATGGAAGAAAGTGGTCAGTCAGAAACTCTGACATGGTGGCCATCCACCACCCAACCACTACCCCTCCATCTGGACCATCCAGGGTTGCACGGCACTCATCAGTCAACAACACTGTTTGAAAATGAGTCTTTATGTATTTCTGGGCCCACTGCAACCATTTCTGCTTGTGAGCATTGGTTAGGGGTGGCTGAATAGTAGATTAATGCATGACTGCAAGCCTCTGGAGGATCCTAAACCTTGAGGTTGGTGGGACTCCAGAGGCACCAGCAGCTTCAAATACCTGTTTGCTGTTTTGTAATGGCATTTTAGCAGCTGTTCTCTTAATCTGATGTATTTGTCCGTCAGAAACCTTCCTCATTATACCTTTAACTGCATGAACCCATCTGTGCTCTGGATCAGCCACAAATTTCTTCACAGTATGATGATCGCGCTTAAGTTTTATTGAAATATCTAATGTTTTCATTCCTTGTCCAAGGCATTACACTATTTGACACTTTTCGGCAGCAGAGAGATCCTTTTTCTTTCCCATAGTGCTTAAAACCTGTGGCCTGCTTAATAATGTGGAATATTGCATTTTGAGGTTTTTATTTTTAAAAAAATAATGTTTATCATTATGAAGTTTGTTCAAAAACATTTGAATTATGCTCTAACGGCTGATGACTTGAAAAATAATCTGACTGTCATTTGCATTAATATTTAGGGAAAACAAGAGAAAAATGTAATTTGCATAATAATGTGGAACGCGGTGTAATTCGTCATATAGAGATAGGTAGCAACAGCCTTTTTTGATATTCTGTTTCCTTTTTCATCGAAGTAAAACTTCAGCTAACACAGTTCCAAGACCTTATTGTCAGCCTTTATCCCAAAATATAGAAAAAAAAAATCAATGATTAAAAAAAAAAAAAAAAAAAAAAAAAAAAAAACAGACTCTGGACTGTAAGGTGATGATCTTCAGCACATTCACTCACACCTGCAGTACACACATACATATCTATAAGCTAGTGCAAGTTTAAGTCAATATACACTTGCACTAGCATGCACAAATATACATGTATGGACTTGTAGTCAAGTATGGAGGCCATAAAGATCAGTACAGGGATAATTTAACACACTGAGAATCACCACAATGTTCCATAAAACACACTCATTACACACACAGCCTCTAAACTGTGTGTTTGTCAGTCTATTTATCCTGGAGGTGTGTTTGATCTGACGACTGTGACAATGTGATATCAGCCCTCGTCTTTGATCCCCTCATCACTTTAAACACCACTGATGCACACTGCCATTAGCACACTGATAGCACTGCTCCATCCCTCAGTGTACATTTGAGAGAGAGAGAGGAGCAGAGACTTTTTAAAGAAACGACCCACCTCAGTTGTCGAGAGTAAAGAGCACCTTCAGATAACGGCCTGATCCTGATTTATCCCAAACTTCAACCACAGTAGCGTGTGTTTGATTTGTAGACTGTTTCAATTAAGACTATTTTTGCTATACTTTCAAAGTTAGTTTCACAAAAATGTTAAGTGTTTTCCTGCATGTCCATCTATTTGACATTAGGTTGTCATAGAAACTAATTGAAACGAGCTTTGGTAAGAAAATTATGTTAAATAAAATGAACACAATAAGGCATGTCTACAACTACAGGGTCAATTCAAAGCAGCTGTCAAACAAATTATGCAAACCTCCTTGTTTTGTAAAATGTACAACCCCATTTCCAAAAAAGTTGGGGCACTGTGTAAATTTATTCCCAGTAGACCATTAATAACACTTCAAATGTTGTAACCTGAGACATTTTACCATTTCATGAAAAAAAATAGCTCATGTTGTATTTGATGGCAGCAACACATCTCAATAAAGTAGGGACAGCCTTTTGTTGCCCTGTCCCTACTTTATTGAGATGAAGCACATCGACCCAACTTTTTTGGAACTGGAGTTGTAATATAATTACACAAGGAAAGGAGACAATGAAAATCCTGATCAGAGACAAATCAAGGAGATTATGTGCAAACACCTTGATTACTGCTTCAGTTGCATTAACTTGAACCATTTAGGTGACTGTAATTTGTTACATTATGTTGTTAAAGAAGGTTTAGCTACAGCAACAGGCAAGTTAGTGGTCTCTCTGGGGAGAAAAAAAGCTTTTGAACCTTTTGTTCTTCATCTTTATTGATATACTGTCTTTGGAAATGTTTTATATAGAATTTATTTTTGCCTGATTTGAAAATAAACTTTCTCCCATGACAGCCATGAGCCATCATAACTAATAGCTCATGAGATAAAAACAAACCTGCTGTCAGCTTTGTACATTTTTAGACGATGAAAGGCATTTCTAAATTATTTTCAGTGTATAAAGGATAACTTCCCTCTTTATAGGATGTAACATTGCTGTTTGAGGATTATTCCTATTTTATTGCATAAGGGATGATGCAAACCGAGAGAGCTGTTATCACAGAATGGACCCTCTGCAGGGTGAGATATTAACACATTCTAAGTAGAGATTGGTATCTTTATGAAGCAACTGGCATAATGATAGTTATTTTTGCATTTGAAATCCAAATCCTCCTTTCCTGTTAGTACTTTAAAGGGTCGTACTTAAAATAGACTAACTCCTCCCACAAAGAGAGAACTGCAGTGGATTTTGCTACTTAGAAATGATTTGTTCAATACTTTTTGGCTCAATCCTCACAATTCAAATAGTTTTTTAAACATCCTACCCCAGAGACTGCAGCTACAAACCAACTTAAAAAAGAAGTTATGTTCTCACTTTAATGATGATTAAGGTTTGAGTTGTGCCGTCAGATATAAACTCCAAAATGCAGATGTAACATTCAAGTCATGTAAGGAAGATGAAACACAGTAAGCTTTTTTGTTTTTGAATCCTGTAGGCTCTGTTTCATCCACTTTCATCCATCTACTGCAACTTCAAATATTAGCAAAGTGCCTCTGAGCTAGAAAAAGAGCCTGATAAGATTTCCTTCTTTGTTGTGTTGTTTCGTTTCTTCATTTCGCTGTAAGCAAAGGAGGTTGACAGGAGTAATGTGCCGACTTAACAAGCTCCGGATCTGACGTTTTCTGATATGAGGATATTTGTGCGCTGTACAGTTAGAGAGAAGTGAGAGGAGAGTGCAGTTTAGTTGTTTCTCTCGCAGCTGTTTGACCTTACTAAGAGCAGGAATGGTGTGAATGAGTAGCAAGGCTTTTACTGGGAGCAGCACTCAGTGGTTTGGGGCAAATGCTACTAATGTGATAACACACGGCTTAGAATATTCACGACTTCAAGGGAATGTGAGCTGAGTTAAAAGTTTGAGAGCAAAGGGTCAGGGTTGACACAGACAACTTAAGTTTGGATTGAAGTTGAAGAGGAAGAAAATGCATATTTTTTTTTATTCCAGAAGAGATATTCAGTTTTCAGTTTTTTCCCCAAACGTCCAATATACACATAGACCAGGACACATACACATGTACATCACAATTCTATGGGCATGCTCTAATGGAGGCAAGACTTTAAGAATATTTTATTTTACAAATTTCAATGAAAGAGAAATGTGAAATGTCTTTTGCGATTAGACTCCACTGTAATTAATTCATGTACTTGATGAGGTAGTGAGGCATACAACAGGAATAGGATACACCTCTATGGAGTAAACACTGCTGGTGTGTTAATGAGGGATGCAGGATCAGATGACAAGTAGACTTCTGAGGAGCTGGACTGGGAAACCAGTGAGGTGGCTTGGAGGAGGAGGCTGAGGTAGGATGAGTTGAGCAGAAGACCTATGAGGATCTGGACTGCAGGAGAGAGCATGACAGATTTAAAATATGACAGGTACATAATGCGCATGTTTAAATGCACTCTGAGTTTACTTTTAGAGCTTCATGTGACCATTAAAATGATCTCCTTTGTCAGGGTTAGTGAGGCCAAATGACCAAAAGATATTGGAGTTATGCTTGACTTGCTTCTTAGTTCAGGCTCCTTATGCTTAGAAATATAGTTGATATATCAATAAATAAAACCCCTCACAAAATAGATGAGACAAACAGTTGTGCTGCATGAGACTGTGGTGTATGAAAAGCTGTGGTAAATAAATGATGAAGTGAATGATGTAGTCAAGTCAAAATTTATCTATACAGCACATTTTAAACAACCTCAGTTGACAAAAGTGCTGCACAGGCTTAATAATACCAAATAAGAATAAGAAGGCAATAAAACACATTAAAAGGTTAAGAAACAATAGAAATAAAAGAGAAAATAATAAGATGCCAAAGCTCAACTTGAATTAAAAGCCAGTTCAGACAGACGAGTCATAACCAAGGACATAAAGTTTTTAATAGATTGAGTAGTTATAATATTTTGGGGTTAACTGTTCCACAGTCTTGGAGCAGCCACCATAAATGCTCTGTCACCTCTGGTTTTCAGCCTGTAACATGGAACATCTAAGAACATCTGATGTGTTGACCACAATGCTCTGATTGAAGCATGATGGCTCAGCAACTCAGACAAGTGTTGTGGAGCTACCCCATGCAATGTTTTAAGAACCAGCAAAATAATCTTAAAGTGAATCCTGACGCTGACAGGAAGCCAGTGGAGGGAAGCTAACACTGGTGTGATATGATCATGTCTTCTCTTTCCTGTCAGAAGACAAGTGGCAGCATTTTAGACCAGCTACTGATGATTCAGCAAGGACTAGACAGTGCTAACCGATTGCAACAGTCCAAGCAAAACGTTCTAAACATGTGAATAGCCCGTTCAAACTTATTTGAGGGGAGATAGGGCTTTATCTTCCCTAGAGGTCGCAGCTTGAAGAAAAACTAGTTCTTACCACGGACAATGTTGGTCAAATTCAATGTAACAGTTTTTTCATTTGGCCAAAACCGGCAGGGTTTAGACAACAAGGTTCAGTGCATGCAGTTACACAGCAAATACGTCTGATTCTGATTTTGAACATGTTCAGACAAAAAAGGAAAAACACACACGGCCTGTACACGTTATCCACACCCCAAACCAGGTGGCGGTAGTGCTCGAACCTGTTGCTAGCAGCTAGTTAACAACAAACAAAAAAAAAAATAGGCGCAACAAAACAGACAAAGATGAAATGGTACCTACAGTAGCATAAACAGCTATGAGATGTTGAAGTGAATGGATTTGCTCCATTAGCTGCTTATTCTGTGTAGATAATCGAGCTTAAAGAAGCTATGTATCTACATTATCCGCCTAGCTTTAGCTATGGTTGCCAAAGCTCACAAAGCTAAAGCTAACTTAGCTATAGATAACAAAGCTACACAGCTTGTAGCTATGTAGCTAATAATGCTAAAGCTAAGCTCACAAAGCAGTTATGTAAGCTATATTAGTACATTAGCTTTTAGCTACATTTGCAAAAGCTCATATTGTTAAAGCTAACGGAGCTATATTGGCTTGAATCCTTACGTAGCTAGCATTGTTATGTTATTTTTAGCTAAAGCCAACAAAGCTAAAGCAGCAAGTCACTGTTTGTGGATCTTCCCCTAAAACTGAATCCTGCTTAACTTAATACCGGATTTGACCTCTGACCTTTTTTCTGTTTCATGTATGATGTTTTTTTTTTTTTAGTTTGTAATGTTTGTTATGTGGTTATTTCATGAATGTAACTGCCAGTCTTTATGATTATGTTGAATTTAAAACACAATCTAAAGGGGCGTAGGTGGCCTAGTGGTTTAAGGCGCCCCATGTACGCAGTGGCCCGGGTTCAAATCCAGCCTGTGGCACTTTCCCACATGTCTCTCCCCCTCTCTCTTGTCCCTGTTTTCAGTTCTATCCACTGTCCTCCGCTGCCATTAAAGGCATAAAATGTCTAAAAATAAATCTTAGAAAAAAACACACAATCTAAACTGGAAGAAAGAAACTGGACAATTGTGACATTTCCTTTCTGAGATCTACAGAGGCCTTCAATTCAAAGTTATCAAGGTTACTTTGAAAAATAAATGGAGGATATCCATGCTATTTTTCTATTGCAACTGAAAGACATCTAATATATTGGCATTTATTGCACTGATTTTTTGTATGTGTTATCTCCCCCACCATACTGTAATCTGGACAAGCAGTCCCTATTAGATATCAGCGTTATAGTGATAGTTTTCATTTATAATTTGAATTAAGCCAGCAGTTCCCACACATCTGCTTGCCTACAAATTATAATTGACAAAAGAAAATGCATCTACACAGCTGTTACAATATCTTATTAGTTCAGGAGAGAATAAAATGGCTTTTGCTCTACATTTCCATCAACCTACCTACTCCTCCTTTATTTCTGGCCCAGTTTTTCCTCATGTCCCTAAAACACCTTTCAACTACCTGCAGAGAGCAGGTGTGAACTTGTTTCCAGCCTGTTCTTGTTTGCGCAGGTGGGTGGATATGTAGTATTTGCAGGTTGAGACAGTGTTTTTCTGGAGGTTAAAGCTAAATCCACTGGAGGCTGTTAGAAGTTTCCGGATGGCCCTGTGATATTGCAGGTTTTTGACTCGGTTCAGAGGAGCCTCAGGACAGCAGGAGGCAGAGGAGAGTTCACTGAAGCCTGTGAACCCCCGTCAGTCATCCGAGCGGGAGACAGTGCAGCGTGAGGAAGAGGACAGTGCTGAGAGGGAAACCAGCTGAAAACACAAGCGCCCCACAGAGGGTCATAACCCCTACGTCCTAATATACACATACACGAATACACACATAGAAATGCAAGGACATGCAAAATATGCACTCAGGGAGATACAAAAATGGCAACATGTTACAACACAGATGCATTAACCCCTGTAGCCCATAGAGTGCACCAGTAAAAATTTCCCAACATTGTCCAGGAGGGTCAGTAAGTGTGCTCACAAATGGTCGAATCTGTTCACCCTGACTTAATGTAGACTTTTCGCAGCTTAGAAGAAAGTCTGTGTCTAATGAGGGGGAGCCAATGTGTGAACCCAGCAGGTAATATTCTGAAACACTTACCACAAGTGAGTGAGCAGGGCGATGATGTTCCTGTTGAGTGGAGTTTCATCAGTTTATACTCTTCCCAACTCACCTCTGGTGCCTCTGTTGGGTGTTTTACTTTTGTTTGTACTGCAAAAACCAGATTTTTTTTGCCTTCTTATTATTGGTAAGACCCTGAGTCTAACCCTGACAGGATCAGAAGAGCAGGGGTGGGAAGGGTCAGCTGCCTGATACAGTAATAGCAACAGCTTCTTTTTGGGCACCTGGTGCACTTTCCAGAGCCTGATCCAGCTCACTACATACTTGGTGCCCAGGACCAGGTGGGCTGAGCCACATGCAAGTGGCAGCCGCATGCATCATTGAGAGGGCAGCAGGGAAGATACCTGGAGAGATGGGGTGTGGGCCTTGGCACGGGCCTATACAATGGCCATCAGGAGGCCAGAGCAGTACAGGACCAAGGCTGGCCTAGCGAAGTGCCAGAGCAGCATATGCTCCCATTCCTGACATGACTTTTGTTTCAAACATAGAGCATTTCAAAGTCTTTTACATAGTTAAAAAGGAAATTGCAAATATATAAATGCTTCTTTGAGGTATTCTCAGAAATATAAGCCATAATTGTCCCCAAAAAGTTGGGACATGCTGTTAAATGTGAAATTTAAGAACAAAAATAAAATAAAGATAGTTCTATTCAACCTGAATTAAACTGAAAACAGAACAGAGATAAGGTATTTTGTTTTCAAGCGTATCACCTTTTTTTTTTTTAACACATTTTGATTTTGTTGTCTACAACATGTTGCACATGACCTCACTGCATCAACAAGTTAAGGCCTTACCATGCAAAGTGAAAGCCATCCATCAACAACACCCAGAGGTGCTGCCAACCTTTCTGGGCTAGAGCTCATCTGAGATGAATTGACCTAAAGCAGAAAACTGTGCTGTGGTTTGACAGGTCTATATCTGTGGGGGGAAAAAAAGGTCCTTTGTGCTAAAAAGGAGGAGAAGTATTGGGATTATTCTGAACACAAGTCCAGAAGTCAGTATGTGTGATTATGTAGAGGTGTATTAGTGCCCATGGCATGGGTAACTTAAACATCTTTTAATGCCTATTGATAATGAGGAGCAACATATGCTTCCATCCAGATGACATCCCTGCTTATTTCAGCTAGACAATGTCAAGCAACAGTCTGCATGAGAAAGACAGTCTATTTTTCCAAATTATAAAAATTGTGGTCAGTTTTATCTTAAGTATCTTGTATTTGTGCTGTATTTATTTGTAAATAGGTTGAAAATGATTTGAAGATTACTGATCTCTATTTCACTCACACTTAACACAACATCCCAACTTATTCCCCCACTTGTAAGCGCTTACATTGGTTTCTTTTGTGTGGTCATAATAAGCTTGGGCCTGAACATTTTCAGCATTTTCTATGTAAAAGGAGAATATAAATACTGCATTTGCATGTGTGAATATGTGTCAGAGTATATTCAACAAGAACATCCTCTTGTCCGTAATTAATTATGAAAAAGTACATAATGATAATTCCTGGCTTTGATTAAGACCATGCATGTGTCAGAACAACATGAATTAATGGGAGACATAATACTCTGATTATGATGCCAGTGCTTGCTAACATTAAAGCCTCTTCATTTTTGCTTTAATCAGGAGAATACACATTAGTATACATCTTTCAGTGTATGAAGCAACCAAACTCTCCTTAATGATGTTTACAGTAGTAAACAACATATTAACACGTTTAATGAGCATTATTAAGGGTCATTAGTCATTACAAATCACCAGATAGAGTAAGTGTGTGTTCATGCGTGTCATAACTGCAATCATTTGCACATATATGCAACTTAGATATGAGCTGATTGATGATTATTGGAAACTAATGGTGTTCTTTTGTTTGTTTTATTGATTTGATTAAGAAGGATTCAAATATAAATCTCTTTCCATCTCTTCTTTGTCTTTTTATACTTGTTTTTCCTTTCAGCTCCACTTATCATTTCTATATTGTTTATCTTTGAATGTTTATTCCTCCTCTTTTTTACTTCCTTTTCCTCCTTATTTACCTTCTGGTTCCTCTTTCCTCCTCTTCTCTCTTCCTTGTTTATTTTCATCCTCTCATCTCCTCCTTATTCCTTTACTTCTTCCTCTTCACCTGCATTTACAAGCTGCCATACTTTTTTCCATTCATCGTGTCCCTACTCTCCCATATCTCCCTCCTCATTTATGGGTTTATCGGCTTCTCCTCCTCCTCTTCAAACCTCCTTCTTTCCCGTTTTTCCCTCCTCTCCTCCCCAGTGGACAGACAAAACCAGTTAAAAGATCCATTTGTGTTTTCTCCTCTCCTCTGCTCCTATTCTGTCTTCCCCTGTGGGACTCTCCATAAGTGTGACAGCATAACTTTCCCTCCTCTTGCTCCTCCCTCTGCCTCCCCCTCCTCCCCCTCTCGTCCCCCGCTGTACTATTTAATCCTGTCAAACACCGTGTCTTCTCCTGCCCCCCTTTTCTCTCTCCTGTCGTATTTCTCCTTACATCTGCCCGTCTCCTCTTTGACACGGCGCAGAAGTTTCTCCCCTCTGCTCCTCCTCTTGTCTTTATATGATGACAGTTTGCAAAGATGCCTCCCCTCCCCTCGTACTCTCCTCTCTCTTCTGAAGGAACCTAAATCTATCAAACATGACAGGATGTTAAAGTCCTCTACTCTTCTCTCTCCTCTCTGTCGATTGTTCTTTCTATCTCTTTCCCTATTTTTTCTTATTCTATGGAGCCCGTTTTTCTCCTTCAGTCATCTTTCATCACTTCTGTGTAACTCAAGACGCCATCAAAGTATGAGAAGGTGTGAAAGCATACCTAGCAGCAACACATAGTAGCTATGTTTAAATTTGCAACATTGATTCAGTCATGGATGCTAAGTGATCCTTTTATGATGTGTGTATACATGCACCAAGCATTTAATGAGAATAAAAGCATTTAGTCATGCACAGAGCTGTCCTACCAGTATCATATATCAGAAACAGCAGAAGAAGCTGTTCCTTCCTATTAAACTAAATGAAAAATCTGATCTAACTTGAAACAAATTGATCTCTGTTCAGTATTAACTGCTCAACAAAGTGAACATTAGCAGCAGTCAATGATGCACTCAGATATTAATAAAGTAAAATAAGTCGATCACATGTTTCTGTTAAAGGGCAATAACAAATAGTTTTGTATAAAAGTTTGATTGTTTTTCTTTATGTCCTGCTATGTGTTCATTTTCCTGTTATTCTTTTCAGCTTAGTTTTTGGTAAGCATGTTTCCTAATTACACATACTCCATGTCTGCAGCAGTCCAGCTGTTTTGTGCCAATCAGGAGCCCACATTCTCTCTGGTGTTTGTGTTATTCAGGGGGAGTGACATAATTATCTATCAAGATTATTCCATTTTCAAAAGTCAAAATCAAGTTCATCTATCTGTCCCTAAATGGTGGAGCTACACACACAATAGAAACACTGCAAAACAGTTCTCAGCTCGGCACAGACATTGTGGATTGGAGCTTTTCAAGATGGATTTGCCTGACGACAGCCTGGTATATCCATCTGCTTTACAAGGTTACCCTCTTTTGCCCTTACACCATTGTCACTTAAATTTTAAAGTTCTAAATTTCTGATTAAGCTCATTTATTGTGGTTCAGATTGAGGTCATATAATGAAGGAAGCAGTGATGAAGAATTACCTCTGATAGAGTGATTTAAGGTGGAGGGTGCACTCATTAGGAAGGGCAGCAGGATATAACAAAGATGAAAGGATCCACATTAGAAACAAATGCTGGCTAGAAAATGTTATGATAATTTCTCAACAATCCTCTTTTCAGAGGTGGTGGCAGACAAAGCAGATTAGAAGCAGTGCTCTTAGATTGAAGAGAAACGTATGACTCCATATACAGACATCACTAATAGTCCATGCACTGACTCATCAGTTCACTGTGAAAAAACCGAGGCAGCAGCATTAAAGTGACAGCTATGTTACAAAGGTTGAAAACTCAATACGTTCACTGCTCTCTGCTGCCTTTTCACTGAAGCTCATTTGAATTAAAACTATATCAGGACACTGGAGTGGAGGAAGAAGTAAGAAATGAGGAATACTAATTTAAGACTTTGAGGAGGAAGAGGATGAGATGATAAGAGCTAGATAAAAGGAAAAAGATTAAGAAGAGGGAAAGTTATCTAACAAGGAGACTGATATTTTAGGATAATGTAGATTATGTCCACATGCGTTTAAAGATTCATTTGAAAGTGGTTATAGTAAAACAGGGCCAGATTTGGAGAAAAATCTAGATATACTGCCCTCCCAGTTAGAAACAATGTTTGTGTGTATGTGCTTTGGCTGTAAATCACATCCAGTTGAGCTGAATTGAAATGAGCTGCAGAGGAGCAGAGAGGAAGACACTAGAGGGGAGAAAAATCAAAATGATAAATGGTTGAGACAGCAGCTCTGACAGGAAGCAGCATCTTACCCTGAAACACTCAACCTCTGTCAGGTCCATTCACGCACGCACAACCGCACCATTAGCGGCTTCCACACAGGGAGGAGAGAGCAGGTAGAAGGATGCTGCCAGGTCAATCCATGTGAGGTGAAGTGTAGGCTGCTAATTAAGTTCATTACATCACCGTTATATAGTGATGATGTGTGTTTACAGATGTGTGAATCCAACATGTCTGTAGGGACACTGTGAAGGCTGTGTGACTCAAAGAGAAATTCTTCTCTTTGCATGGATTTCAGAGCTAAACACATAATCAAACTCATTATTTAAAGGGGAAAATTATTTAAGATATTCAGAGCTTTTAACCTTCATAATTTATTTCTAACAAACCAGTACAGGCTGAAGGCCATTTGATAGCACACTGCAAAAAGAATTATGCTAACTTGTCAGTCAGGGTCAGTTTTACTGAATGTAATGTGATAGTCATAGCTCAATATTTTATATTTTGTGTTAATGTTATTTATCTCATGCACTATTTTCTGAGGTCCAGAAATGAGTCATTAGAAAACAAGAATATGAGTGACAAGAACATGCCTTACAATAAATTTAACCCGAATTTAAAAATGGTTAAGATAGTATCATATGAAGTGGCCACTGCTGGGTGTCAGATGGGGTCTACTCAAGGGGGGTGAAAGATGTTGTGTCAGTGATAGCAGCAGAGCTACATTGTACCCTATATGTTAGCACTGAGGTCTATTTTTCTTGTAACAACTTCCCTCATGTAGACAAACTTCACAAGCTTTGACTAGAGATGCACTCCTCAGCCCTGCTCAGGTTTCCTAAATTAATAAGTCATTTCAATCAAAACTACAATCCAAATGCTTTATTCACTAAGCATTATGCCACTGTTTTCTGTAAATTTATTTTCTGGACCTAATGAGGCAGAAAAGCTGTTAAATAGTGGTGCTGCCAGCCTGATCCCCTCTACAAGCACACAGTGAAACAGAGCAGAGCTCAGCCTTGTGTTATTACACGCAGAGAGGGGAAAAAGAAGGAAATACCTTAACTGATCATCTGTTCGAATGCAGCTCAGTTCAGACTGTTAACAGACTGATGCCTTTTAAAAATCTCTGCGCATTCAGTGTACAGTGATGTCTGCACATTTGTTCCTCATCTGTGTATCATAAACTGCTGATATACTTTATCTGTGATACATGCTGGCTGTGTTCATTAGGATATCATACAAATTACATTTTACTTAATTACCCAGCTTATTAAAATGGGCCCATATTAGGGCAAATATTAAGTATATCAATGGGCTTAGGCCAATGGATACACTTATGACAGCTAAATACATTTTTTTTTGTTTGTTTGTCAGTTTGTCAGTTTGTCAGTTTGTTTGTTTGTTTTTTGTTGATTTTTAAGGGCATGAAAATGCAAGTCTGATTATAACACTACCATTAGTGGTCTCAACTCTTGTAAGAAGGTGGGAAAAAGAAATTATAAAACTGATAAAGTGCAACAGGTGGCATCATGTAAATTGCCCCTGTAATAAAAAGCGATTTGAGGCCATTATATTACAATAATTAATGAGTAATACCAACAACAATAACAACTACAAAAACAAATGATAAATATTAAACAAATAATGGTATATGTTGAATAAAAAAAAATCTCTCTGGTGCACACTTCAACAGAACAGTGATTAACTTTGATTTTATTGAACATGAATAAAGAGAGCCAGCTTTAATCTTAGAAGTAAAGACGTATTTATGTTCACAAAACTGCAAACATGTTGTTTTGAATTTTCAAGCTTCAATGGTTTAAATAATGTTCCACTAATTATGATCAGCAGATTTTTTAAGTGTATCACATTTGATCTGATTCCATTCAACTCTTCTGGAACTCCAGACAAACAAATACACATGAAACTAAATAACTATTTCCTTCTGCCATACACTGTAAAAAAGCCAACTTAATTAATGTTGACTAAACAAATTCTGAATTGTTTGGTGGACTTTTGATAACTGAAATGGATGATATATTTATTTTATTTTCATTTAACCATTACTTAATTCTCAAAAATCATGAAGGTTTTCCTTAATAACAATAAACTTTACCACGGTCACTCATAAATCATTGTTGCTACAGGCTGTTTTCTCTGTGCCTGAGAGGTTCCTACGACGGCTGCCCTCCTTGCTTTCAGCTATCATGCCTCATGAGTGCTTTTCTGTTATTATAGAGTAAAAGTTTGATGAAACCCCTCAGTGGCAGGGATACTGCACACGTGTGCGACTGAGCACTAAGGCCCATGCTGTAACTAAACAGAGGGGAACCAATGACCAATGAGCTGATGCAGACCCACAATGCACTGCACTATAATGAAGAGCAATAGCATGGATAACCGTTACCCCATGGAAAATTTTATCACAGCCTTTCTCGCTCTTTGCCTTTCTTCGTATGCCCCCCTCTCTCTCTGTCTCTTTGATCCCAGCAGAGAGTTTAAGCTCTACAGTGAATCTCAATTACTGACACACACCGTAAAGAAAGGGGAGAAGAAGAAAGAAGGAAGGAGGGGGGTTGTGCCTGAGAAACAGAGAAAGACAGGGCTAAACTGAATTCTGTTGGTTAAAGACATGACACATTTCATTTTATCACATCTTATAAAGTTCATTCATAATTTAGCTTTTGCTTTTACTTTAGATAATCTCTTGGGTTTAAAAAAAAAGACATTTTGTTTTATTCTCAAATCCAAACTCAGTTAAACCATTTTATATGTTTTTATCTGTCAGTCTGTTTTACTAATATCCATTTAAGCAATGATTCTATGTTGAATATCCCAGTAAAATAACATCCAAAGTACTGCTGCAAGGCTTACTGCTGCAGTCTATCTCTAACACTGCATTTGGTCGTTGTGTTCTTGTGTTTTCAGAGGACAAGCAGAAAGAAGCAGAGGAGGAAGAAGAGCCGCTGACAGGGAAAGATGAAGAAGAAAGGCGCATTGCTGAGATGGGCCGCCCCATGCTGGGAGACCATGTCAAACTGGAGGTCATCATAGAGGAATCGTACGAGTTCAAGGTAGGAGACATCCATTCCCACTCATATTCACATACTGATGGCAGAGGAGAGGGCACTGGAAGAAACTCAGCTCTCAGTGTCTTCCTCAAAGCCATTTCAGCATATGTCCAGTATTAGCTGGTAAACCAAACACTTATTGATGACTCACTTAATGAATGTTTCAAACCTAATCAGAGATGAATTCATCACACATCCTGCATAAATAGACATACCGACCTAATTCAGGGGTCGGGAAGCCACTTTGATGCCACATCTGGTTCTTTTGCCCCAAGTGGCACTCTGCAGCTGTGCCAAAAAATAAAATAAAGGATTGTTTTTTTTTCTAATCAAAAATAGTTTTCTGTTATTTTAAGATAGTTATGAATTCTTTATCCATAAAACGTGCAGCCTTTTCATTCAGTTATAACTTAATTATTTTCTAATATTTTTGCAGCTTGAATGTCATGCGTCTATGGTGCAAAGCAAATCAGCGCTTTCCCGTCTTGGGCGCAAGACGTCAGGATGTGGTTATGTCGCATAGTGACAACTAAAGCAAGAGTGTTGTGCATATCATTGGAGCTAAGATGCTACTGCCTGCAATCTGGTTTTGCACAGGAAGAGGTAGGAAGGGAAAAGACAATCAGCTTTGATGAGTTTTATATTAGGGATGCCTGCAGTTAGCAGCTAACATTAGCCACGCTCTACACAGTCTATCAGGCTAACATCATATCTTCTGACACAATGACCCTCTGATTAATTTGACTGTTCTCTAAATAGGTTCTTTCCTTTAGACGAGTTGGTTAAATACAATTTAAATGAGTACTTAGCTGAATGAGGAAATAGATGCCTGGGAACATCCTTAGTTTATATTAAAGACCTGAAGAAGAATAAAGTAGTCCGTTTAGAATCATGGTGGTAACATTAACAACATCATGGAAAACTGAGACAAAGGCACATTAAGCATCATCATACTAGGAAAGACAAAAGGAAAGAGACCAAGGGATCAATAGGGGGCCTTTTGGGCTATGTGGTCTTGGTATTTAAGTAGAAGAATAAATAGTTTAATGATAACTATTAATAAACTAGAATAAGAAATGAGAGTGTGTGCCTCATGTTTGAAGGTAGATGATTCATACATGAGTAGTTACTGGGTACATGAGAGCATTTGTATTGTAAAACTTGATAGTGTTGATGGCATGAGTGTAAATGTGGAGCTTTCCGTAGTGCTGAAGAGAGCAAACTGGCATCTGTAGCTCAATCAATGAAACTGACAGGCAAAATAAAATTGGCATTATTGCTTTTGAAATGTACAAAGATGCACAGATTTCTACATTTTGGAGGAAATGCGTAAAATAGATTCACATGTAGGTTTGTGCAGTGCACTCTAGTAGTGATATCATGTGGCTGGATTGGTCTTCTTCCCATATCTTTAAGCAAAATTGCACCCTGGATTAAATTTTAGAAGGTTTTAACCTGCGGAACGTGAGCTTTTGTTAGGAATGCATTTTTAGTTTTTACCACTTACTGTATATTGGATAAGTAGGGATACATCATCATTTTCTTTGGACAGATATTTCTTTTAAGTTTTCCATTCTAAAATCCACATGAATACCCCACAATTTCAGTAAAAAAAATCCTTATCATATTTTTAAATTATCCCACAAAAAAGACACAAAATTTTTCAAATGTTTCAGTGAAATTTTGTCATTAAGCCTAAATAATCAAATAAATATTTCCATTCCATATAAATTCCTGAAAATGTTAAGCAAATTCCCCAAATTTCAAAGTAAATTCCCCCAAAATTTATGAATACATTCCCCAAAATTCAGTGAAAACAACAGACATAAAAATAATTTTCCTGAAATTTCCATGAAAATGCAAGAAAATTTACCCAAACATTCCAACAAATTTCTCAAATTCCAAGGACAATGCCAAAAAACACTCAAACGTCCAATGAAACCCTCCTAAATAAATCTCCAAAATTTCCATAAAAATACAAGAAAATTTCGAAGCAAATTTCTCAAAATACCAAAATGGCAAATTCTCTGGACATTTCAAGCGAGGTACTTAAAATTCAATGGAAATTTTAAACAATTACCTTAAAAATTCTAAAATGCAAATCCCTCTAAAAAAAAATAACTACAGATGTCACACTTCAAACAATTAAATTACATAGTTGTACCAAAGTAGTTAGGAGACACTGGAATCACAGCAGTGAACTCTGTTAATCTGTGCTGAGGATAGAGATGTAGCAGAAATCAAAAACACTTAACTTTGACTCATTTGTATTTGGCTTTAATTGGGTGGTCTATTGATTTAATAAAGAGTGGCACACATACACGTAAAATTATCGCCCTCATGTAGAGTACTTACACACAAACAGTCAAACCTTTCTGATACATACAGGAAATAATGGTGTAATCAGTGTACCAGTTCTTTCCAACCTCTTCCTCCCCCACACAGACTCATAAGACAAAAGCGAAGATGTAATTATCATACATGTTTCATTTTGTGTCTACATGAGAGTTTGTTTCTTTATGCGTGTTCTCTGCTGCCTCTCCACCCACACTCTCACTCTAAACAGATTGTTAATAACACCCAGTAACAGCTCGCCACTTGACAGGAGGCTATAGTTTGTCAAGTAGTTTTGTACATTAAATTTTATTAGTGTGTGTGCGTGTGTGTGTGTGTGGGCATGGAGCTGGACACTATAGCAATCTGAAGTACTCCACTCTGGCAGTCAGTGGAGTAAAACAGTGTGAGTGTCTGATGTAACAGACGAGAGGAGAAAATAGAAAAGTTATATTGAAGTTAACTTGGCATTTCAAAGTTTCAGTAATGAATGTAATACATTTGGATTGTTTCTGACGTGTTTAATTTGGAGCTGACTGTAAAATCTGGGATATAGGTCTGATCATATAAAACCTAGTCTGTTAAATTATATCATTTTGACTGTTTTTTAATGGAACTGTAATGTTTTTCCTGAAATACAGCATTTTCCTGATAATTAACCACTAACCATGTATTTTCTGGAGGATAGCTTAATTTTTTGTTGCACATGTGAAGCTAAGTCTGTTCTTTTCTTCATCTATCACCATTTTATTGATATTTGGTCAGTATCAGTTTAACTTATATATCAGTGCAGAGTCTACACAGCAAAGCCTGGAGTGTTGAAATTTCAGTGTTAAATATTTCAGAGTTGATTTTAACCCACAGTGTGTAATTTTAATGCACATTGTGGGTTTTAATGAAAAGTCTGCACTCTGTTCTTTATTGTAGACCATACTCCACCACTGTCAGGAAGTGACCAACTTAGTGGACAGCTTCACTCATGGTGCAGAATGTTTAACATCAAAACAATAATTCACAACAAACATTAGCATAGGAGTACAACAGGCAACATCTAAACACATCTCAACATTTTTCACAGGGCATAATGGGAACACTCCACCCCTGGATTTGAAATGAGAGTGTGCAGAGCTTTTATCAGTTGACTATCAATGACTCTGTACAGAGATGGACTTACACTAAATGCATTGTCACTGTCAAATCACTCCAACACTGAAGGGTATTTAACTTGTATATATATAGAGTGCAGCCCATTTTTAAATTGAAAAAAATGGATGGAAAACATGCCTATTGAACCACTTGCATGATATTTATGTAAGACAGGAAAAAAATTTAAACTGGTGGTTAATCACTAGTCTAGAAACACAGTAAATACAAAATAAACACTTTGACAGTTGTTAGAACCTCAAAAAGAACTGTTTTTTTATGTAACCTATTCATGTAAAACGAAGCTCCATTATTCTCTTATGTTAAATTACATTGTAAAAGTGGAATATATAATAGTACATTCATGGGAATTTGTTAGTAGCTTGACATTCCAGCACCAAAAGCTGATAGGAGTGTTTTTACTGCTAAAGGAAATTGCAATTGTCCATATAAAAGCCCCAATAATTATCAGAGGAAGATTTGGTCTTTTATGATATTATCTTCCTCTTACTTTTTGAAATCCATCTCAACAGAAATGATCGATTATTTGGTTTGTTTGGTTTTTTTTTGAGTGTTTGTTGAAAGAGAATCCACTTCAAAATGCCAATGAAATGAAGGAGAAAGCAGGGTAATGAGAGAGGGAGAGACTCAGAGATGTGATGCAATGATTTATGGGTCACCAGCCATTGTTCCCTGCGGATGTATCTACCTTTTGTGTTTGTAGAGCAACATGCTGGCTACAGACATTTCAATATCTTCTTTCATGCACCATAAGGGATCCACAGTGGCAGAAACACACGTGTTTCATGTATGTCAGTCCACCTGAATTAAAGATCTGAGAACTGAAAAGACAAAGAAGCCAGGACGGGTTAAAAATAGCAGTGACACAGAATGAGAAAAACATTATTACAAAACCTCAATGAATATGGTGAGATAAACACTTCACATGCAGGGTAAAGCTGGTTGTATGTGAGTGTCTGCTTGTGTGCGTCCACAGCAGCAGCAAGGCACTATTTACACCCCTAAGCTCCATTCAAGACAATTAGCATCCCTGTTTCCCTCTGAAGTGCAGAGAAAAGGAGCGAGCAATCCCCACTGCTCTGCTAATTAGTGTGTAAAGTGTGTGTGACTGTGCAAGGAGGCATGAGAGTTGTGTGTGTGTTATCTCATTATGTCATAGTTTCTTCTTTTGAAATAAATACAAAGAAATATAAATACGAAGACTGGAGGAGACAAGGAACAAAGCAAGGCAAGGAGAGAAAGATGCCAACAGAAAAAACAGAAATGAAAAGAGGAGAGAAGCTGTTTTGTCTGTATTTTGTAGTTTAAGACTTATGTATTTATTCTCATCAGGTTTAGCCAACAGGTTTCATTTCTTTCTTACTTAAGTTTTAAACTCTACCCACAGGTAGATGCTGGGGTGATGGAGTTGAGAGCAGGGGTGCAGTACTGATACAGGTCAGAGCTGGCAATGGCAGAGCAGAAGGAGGGACCAGAAATCTTGCAGCTTGAACAGATCACCAATCATCCACCATCATCACTCCCTTGAGCTCCAAAATGAGATAACCATTTGTCAGGATGCACCAATTCATCATCAATAGTCAATAGTCAGGGGCTCATTATTGGGAGTTTTCAGGGGTCCAGCCAGCTCTGTGGGCAAGCCAGTCTACAGATATAGAACTGCTGGTGCTAGTTCACAGTGTTGTGTGTTTTCCTGATTGGCTGATTTAGGCTCACCAAAATGTTCAGTTTGTAATACCAAAAATGCATCTTCTCACACACCATGGCCTCTTTAAAATGTAATTATTGGAACTCTCCATTTGTGAGTCAGCCCTTTCAACATGCTTTGAAAATTTCAGCCTTTTATGCTGAAACAAACCATCCGTTGCAAATAAAAGAATAAAACCGTTCTCACTGATATTGAATAATAGCCTTTTGTAAATATGGTTTTATGAAATTATATTTCATCCTGTCTCCCATCTGACTGTTGTTATCCCTCTTTTCTTGACAGAACACAGTGGATAAGCTGATAAAGAAGACCAACCTGGCCCTGCTGGTAGGAACCAACAGCTGGAGAGACCAGTTCATAGAGGCTATCACTGTGAGCGCAGGTAGGCCCACTGAAGAAGCATATGTGCCTATGTTTATTAGCTTAGTCTGGATGTTAAACTTTTACATTTTACTGGAGTCATTTGAGGTACTTTCAGAGATGTGTGGGTGTTTGAGAGTGAGGCATTTAGATTCTTTTTAGTACGTAACAGCTGCAGTTTTATAGTCTTTGACTTCTATGTGGTCGGCTGCCTTGTGTGTTCTAACGACCAGTATAAACAGAAATATCAGGAATCTCACGTTGAATGCGTGCGGTGCCGATTGCATCAAATACTGGCTGAGTGTGTTTAATGAGGTGATTTCATGGTCCCATTGAGTTGTGTGTTCGTGAAGCTGTGTCAGCGTGTGTTTATGATTTTTAATGGTAACTGGAAAGTGGACTGGCCCAGTTTGATGGTTTGGACAGTCAAACACTGACCAGATGGGAGATAATGCTGAGAGCAATTGTAGGAGCAGTCATGTTTGTACATTTGAGTTTTAACCTCCACAAGAGTAGGGATGTGTGTTTCTGTGTGTTTTTATGTGTAAGAGTGTAAGGATTAAAGGGAGGCTATTTAGCAATAATACCTTGTCACTGTCAGGATTATCTATAGGTCACATACTGTAGATGTTAGTGTTCCATAAAGAGGGAGAAAAAGAGCAGGCATGCAAATAGTCAGAGATTTTGAAACCTGCTGTGAGAGAGCATGTTTTATGCAGGGATTTTTCCTAGAGAGAAAGTGTGTGCATCAAGTAAAGGCACATGTGGACAATGCATGCATAAAGAGAATTACCATGCATAGACAAGAAAGAATGCATGCATGAGGTTGAAGTAAGAATGGCTGTGAAAGAGAGGATTAAAAGGTAGTGATAATAAATGCAACAAGTAAGGCAGTTCAGAGGGAGAAGAGAGGGGACTGGTGGAAAGAGAGGCATCTTTTCTATTACACTGCAGAATCTTCACAGTTCAGTGGTTAGTAGTGGAGACTTGCCCTCTGCAGGCAGCACAGCATTACTGCAGCTCATCAGTGGAACAAGAGGGAGGAGAGAAAGCAGCAGAAAACATCCTCACTGCAGTTTCAGAAATTACCTGCCAATCAAAAAGCTTTATTCATTGTCATTTTCTCATTCTGGTATGTCTTAGTTTGTGTTGTTTCTTTAATTTCATGCTCCAGTACATCCTGTGTGGATTTTACCTGGCTCATAGTTTTAAATCAGGTGTTCAGAACAGCATGCAAAGAGAGCTTTTGTTGCATTAGCTGCATACATCTTGGTTTCAACACTACTTAAAGCATTACAGCCCTATTTTAAACACCGAGTTCTTCGATGTTGTTAATATCTGCACTTTCATTTTGGCAACAAATGTTTTTCATGGTGGAGGATGTGGGACAAAGACATAAATTTAGCTCTTAATGGACCTGCTGGCTCACAGCAGACCTGCTTAGCTCAGCAGTACATTGCAGACCTGATCTACACGTCTTTTAACGTTTTCGCTCTCAAACTCGAAGTATTTCCGTACTGCTGACATTTTAGCCATGGGCCTGCTAATGCTGCTGCAACTACTGTTGACTTACATGCACATTTATGTGTGTTTATGGGTTATGTTGAATTGTGCTACATTTACAACAGCTGATGTAAATGATCGACTAGGCAGATTGGATCAAATTTTCAATTTCCAATTAATTAAAAAATGCTTATGTCAACTCTGATCCGATACTCGGGATCGGAATGCCCTTGATTGTTATTCCAGCGCCTTGTACTTAAGAGGATAAAATAAAGACATTTCTTCTGATAAGTACGTTTAGCTAACTTTATTACCTTTGTATCAGTATTTGCAAAGAAATGAGGATGATTGTGTTTTGTTAAAGGAGGGGGATACAACCATTTATACTTAAATAAAGATGTAGAGCTTAGTCAGATCTTCAACATTTCTCTTCTTTAGTTTATTGATTTTCTGAAGTTTTTATTTCACCAACTAGACCCTCTTTAAATGTGGGAACTTTATTAATATTTATGTTTCACTTAGTCAAATCTTCTGTTTGGTAGATTTAAAATTCCGTATTAAGAAACTACATCCCTGCATGATGTAAGTAGGCATATTAAAAGAGCCATATCCCTGATGCATTCAGTGATCATGTTTAAAACACATCTAGAAACACATCTTTAACTTTGTCTAGTTAGTAGAACCACCACACAAGCTTCAGAAAATATAACTCAGAACTTTCACATGAAAATAGCATTTAGATGTTTGAATTAAAAATGGAGTATCTACTAAACTGATTTATCCCTTAAGAAGCAATCACTTTAGCGGGAGAAATGTGTTTTTGCTATGACTGTCCTTTACTGTAAATTTCACTTGAATTTGTAGCGACAGTCGACCACCAAAGAATAAGGTGGATACTCTTGGATTATTCCAGTAATTTCCAGTATTAGCATGAGGTTGCAACACAGCCATAGAGAGAGCACCCCATTACCAAGACAGAGTCCAGTATATATATCCTCCCACAAAACTCTAACCTATTTTTTTCTTGTATATGTTTTTAAGGAAGAGCCAAATGTAATAAAGGAGACTGTGTTTGTTAGTTTTCCCTCATTTCAGTTTTGCGCTAAGCTAAAGTAAGCTAGCTAGCCATCTGCTTCCCTTACAGTCACATAGATTTCTAATAAAACCTGAATCTCTTCAGTGTATTTGGCCGGTCCATGACTTTACCGTGAAAAGTGACAATGTGAGCAATTTCTAGAGTTACATTTTTTAAAATGTGGACCCAGAAGTTAAGCGTTTCGTAACAGCACTTTCACATTTTTTTACCATTTAAATCTGAAAGGACAAAAAAATCTGAATTTAATTAGAGGAATATATTTATCTTTTGTTGTGAGTTTGGTATTGACTTTAGATGAATATGTAGCAGATAATGGCTGTGAATGCATTGTTTAAGGGGTAAAACGAATTTGCTGCTGCGGCTGCTCTCTTTGAAACGAGTTTCTATTTAAGCTTTGTTTGTCTATAGTCCAATCACTTTAGTGCCTTCAAATAACTTTATCCAGTGTGTGTGCTTGTGTGTGTGTAGGTGTGTGTTTGTTTGTGCTTTAGTTAGCCGGCCTGTCAGCCAGCCCTTTGTTGGCGAGCCGATGCCATTAATGAAAATGCCTGTCTTCACTCTCTTATCTGGGATTAGCTTGTCTAGGCTGACAGAGTGCTTTGTGCGTTTGTGTCTGTGCGTGTGTTCAACAGAGAGCTGCAAAAAAGCACAGAGTGCAGTTTCCACCAAAGACACACACGTTGTTTCTTCCCCAAACACACGCACACTTAGACATATGGCTTCATCAAAATGAATTCACACAGTGATTAAGATTTCCTAAGCTTCACCAGGATAGGACTGTAACTTTAATGGGGCCACTGTAACACAATAAAGAGCACACAAAAACACACAGGCATACAAGGTTTATAAGCCAGATCATATTCAGAACTAGATCAAACTGGAGGCTTATCTTCTGGGCCTTTAGACCTAAAGCTGGCTGGATCAGTGTTCAAAATGTTTGTGAGCTGATTGGATGTTGGCAGATCAAACTGGCTGCTGATTGGGTAAACAATCATCCAGAGGCAGAACACCTTATTAAGGCAGAACAACATTACTGGTGCTATTCCCTGCTGTCTACTGATTGAAAATGAGAATAAAAGCACAGTGGC
This sequence comes from Cheilinus undulatus, assembly GCF_018320785.1. Classification (NCBI taxonomy): domain Eukaryota; kingdom Metazoa; phylum Chordata; class Actinopteri; order Labriformes; family Labridae; genus Cheilinus; species Cheilinus undulatus. Next base: position 25,730,078 of record NC_054870.1, on the reverse strand, counting down.
ACTACAAAATACATTTAAATGCAAAGAAATGAAAGATTTAAAAGATCTGGTATGCTAAGGGAGTGAAATTGAAAGGTGTAAATTGTTTTACCTTGAAAATAGTTAAGTATTGTGTAGTCTCGTTGGAATTCCAGTACTAAATAAATGCAAAACAAAAGAGACAATCCAGGGAAGCAGAAGTTTCATTTGAGTTAGATAGAGCTGGGGAGGATTCAGATTCAATTTATTCAGTTCTTATTACAACTGATTCAATTGTGTGGATTATACTAAATAAAGCTGACCTTTTCCTACCAGTGAGTTTAAATATTGTTGTTTTTCCTAACCTGATTTTACATTTTGTGCTGTTGCCTAACAGCAAGAAGGTTCCTGGTGACTCTTAACTGGCCATAGATATGAGTGTGAGTGTGCCATGTTGTTTGCCTCTATATGTTGGCCCTGTGCATGCATTCATGGATGGATAGATGGATGGATGGATGATTTTACCTTTAGACATGATGTTGCTGCATTTGCTTGAGTAAAAAAAATAACATGTTTATACAGTGACTATTTCCATATGTGTGTTTGTAAACATAGTGTTTTCATGTTGAATTGTCCTGATTTTCCTTTTGCCTAAAACAAAGATCGAATCAACTGATTGTTTAATGAGTGTCATATGATTCGTGCAGAGGAAGCAAGCTGATGAAGGGAGAACAGTAAAACTACTGCTAAAGAAAGTAGCAACAACCACCCTGTTTCTTCTTTATGTGTTTCAAACCAAACATATTGAAAATATAAACAAAAATTTCAGATATTTGTTTATTTGTGGTAAGGCTGGACAGTTAATTGAATTTTCAAATCAGAGAATGTGCAATATTTATTTAACTTGAAATGTGTGTCAAAAAAAAAACAGTTTAATACACATTTTTGCTGCAGATAAGTTATGCTCTACAAATTTTGCAAACATTCAGGTGTAGAATAGTAAGCAAAAACTCTGATGTCTGATTGTCTGATAAAAATGAGAATGAAATAAAAATTAGCATTCCTTTCAATACAACAGTTCATATTGCTTTTGCACTGAGTCATCAGGGTCGCGTATTTTTTTCAAAATAGCTCAGCCCTAGTTGTCATAGTAAGTGTTTACAATTCATGTTTAATCTATTGAACATTTTGTCATAAAATAGAAGGATTTGTTACTTGTGCTTGTTAGAAATTACATAAGATGAGGAACTTAAAAAATAACCACATATTAAAACACAATTGCAATATTAGGGGGCAAAATTTTCAATATAATTATTTTACCAAATTGTTCAGCCCTAAATAGTGGTACTATCCAAAACTTAAATTGAGACGTCTCATTGTCATTTTTCACTTGCTTATAAGCCAGAAAATTAGATCACAGTCCAACTGCATTTAGCTTAGGAGGGGATTGTGATCAGAGTGCATATAAGCCTTTTTTAATGAAAAGTCACAAACATTTAACTTACCATGTCTTGTGTCTTATCTTCTTAAATTCAAATCAGCAAAGATGTAGGTGCACTATGAAGGTGGATTCCTATTTAACTAAAGCACCACATTCATCTCCACATCCTCTCTTTCGTTCTCCCTACCCCATTTGCTGCCCCCTCCTCATTTTCCATTCCCCCAACATTCTCCCTCCCTCATGCTTCTCTCACTCTCTCACCACAGAGCAGAGCAGGAAGGTCAAAGATTCATTATTTCTCCTGTGGAATACAAATATGTGGAGCCTATGATGGAGGAATGAGGACCAGACTGGGGTCACCTGCTCCATTCTGGGGTTGATTACTCTTTCCTGTAACAATTTCACAGACTAAAAATATAGTTTATGTGCAATTTTTGTACTTTCTTAACATGAAACAATCAAAAACAGTGTTGCCATGTGAATCACCATTCTAACTGGGTGTGTTTGTGCCTGAGATAGGCCTCTACTCCGTACTAGATGTGGATTTTTCTCCCTCTTGGATGTATTGATGGATGGATGAGTTGTGGGTGGGTGCTGGAGAAAAGGGGAAAAGATTGATGGTAAAGGGGGAAGAGTATAAGGGTTAGTTGGAACCATAGACTGTAGAAAGAATTGGACAAACCCTGTGTGATGTCAGCCATCTGCTTACAATAGGCGGACTCAAACAGCTCTTGAAGCCAATCTGCAGCAGCTTCCATATTGAAATTACAGTCTCAACCAAACTTTGGATCAAACTAACGGCCCGCCCACTAAGCCCGACTTCCTGTCAGCTAGCTAGCTAGCATTCTGGTCGACAGAAACGTAGCCTCTGCCTGTCGAGCTATCTGTCAATCAAATGAGACACACCAATCACTGCGAAGTAAGGTTTATCCTAAATATAATCTAAACCATAGTGGTACAAAAAAAAATCACTCCCTGTACCATGAGAGCACACGAAGACATTAGCTAATGAGTCACATTTGGTTTTTTGAACCAGGCTGTAATCCAGTTTATTTCTAGTGTAAAAAAACGGCTGGTTAACAGGTGTCCTGACAGGACTTCCGGTGTTTCTGCAGCCAGCCTCAAGTGGACACTCACAGTATTACAGTTTTTTGCACTTCCGCACTGGCTTTATTTTTCTTGACCGGAAGTTGCCGCTTGGTTGGAACCAAGATTAAGAAGATGTAAAGAGAGAGAAGGAAAGGAGAAGGAAAGACAGAAAGAAGTAAAGGAGCAAGGTGGGAAGAACAGGTAGAAATAAGAAGGGGGAAAAGGTATGTCAAATTATTTCAAGGTTCTGCAAACCTTGCAGTAGCTTGGATCAGTCCCATAACAGAAACATGGGAAAAGAAGAAGCACTGTTTGGTTTAGCTGTCTACTCACATCATGCTTGTCCATGCTGTTGTCTCCAAATGATGATGAACTGCTGTGATGTCACCGCGGTGCTTGGAGGGCGAGCAGGCCAGGATCACACTTGTAGTGTGGCTAGGCTGTCGGCCAAGTTGGGACAAAATTGCATGGCCTGACATGGTGCTATCATGTAAAGCAAAAACATGGTGTAGTCTGAACCGGCTTTATAAGTTTTTGTTCCTAATCCCTCCTAACTTGTCCTTGTTACTCAGTAGTTTATTTAAAGTAATCAAATAATAAGCAACTAAAACTCTGAATTCTAGGGAAACGTCAGCCAGAGAAACAATTAAAGCATGCCTATTGTTAGACTGAAAACCTAGACAGTGTCATTGAATGCACCACATATTGTTCAGCCTGGCTTTTGGGTTATACTTTATGGAAAATATGCCAGAAATACCCAATAACTCCCATTATTGCTTAAGGTGAAAAAAGAAATGAGAATTCATTTTTAAAGCAAGAATTAAGTACCTTGAAGAACAACTGATGTTAAATTGTGAATAAATCATTTAGACTAGTTACACACTTTTTACACACTACAGCCATATACACAGATAGACACACTTTTAGAAGATAAGCCCAAATTGAGACGTACTGTAACTTGGCCCACTGATCCTCTAAAACACACACTGCTGGTTCATGAACACGTCCAGAGTGTCTGTGTCTGATACAGCGCTGGATTTGATACACACTGATAAGCTAGCTTTGTCTAATACCATCTCTTCCTCGCTCTCTCTTTGGCACCGTTTCTTAACCACTCTCCTTTTATCACCCTGCCTTACTCTCTTATCTCCTCTCAAATGTTTTAGATCCAAATCAAGATTAAAAAATCCCTTTATAGCATTCTAAAATACTGCACCCTCTTGACCAAATATGTCTAACATTTTCTTATTGTCTCTCTCATAATTAGCCTGGGTTTGAAGCGACTGATCAAAGTCTTGATTTTAGAGCTTTAGACCTCAAATTTATCTTGTGTCTTATCAGTTTATCAGCTCATTTAGGAGTGGAAGATGAAGCATTAGAGCAGCGTTTCTGCCAAGATGGCAGCCATGAAAAAAGCATTTATAGTCTGCCAAGATTTAACCTTTAGGTCAACACATTATAGCACCAATATGACACTGATGTGCACATATGTGCACACACCTGCACACAAAATGCTGCAGAGACCGTGACATTCATCTCATGCAATAAACCTACATTTATCCAACCATTAAAGCCTCCTGAAATGTCAGTGTACTGCTGCTGTTGTGTGTGAACACTGACCTGTTTTCCCTGTGTGTATGTTTTTGTGTTTGTCGCGTGGCTAATGGAGTATTTTCCCCTGATAAGCAAACATAGACAGACACAGTGAGATTGTGTGCTTGTGAGCAGATAGACGACATGAAAAGCTTGCCAAGGTGCCATTTGGTGAACAGCTGGATCGCTGTGATACTGAATCCTAATGCATTGGTTATCGTTTACATATTGTTCTTCAAGAGCATGAAGGACTGTATGTTGTCTTTGCAGTTTGTTCTCTGATATGTGCTTTGAAGATACAGCTATGTGTGTCCTATTCATCCCCTCAGACCAGGGAAGTCATCCTTTTCTGAAGCAAAAAGACTGGAGCGTTTTTTACAGAAAACAAAAGTGTTTTCTCTTCAGTTTCCTAATGTTTTTGCAGACCAGGGAGAGAAAACACAATGAATGTTCTCCCAAAGGTGCTCCCTGTCTCATCTGTAAAACATGGCTTATAAGATGGAGATCAACCTTCTGAGTTTGCAGGCTTTTATGACTTCTCCAAACAGGAAGGAGTTTGACCAACTTTCTAACAGCTTCAACAAAAATTGTCAATCATTGTGTAATAAATTAAATACATGCAGCCCAAAAGCTGTCTCAGTTGATGGTAGAAATTTGATTTTTATTCTTTAACAAGTAAAATCAATGATGAGTGTGATGTCTTGCGTAAACTGTGCATGTATGTGGGTTTCAGGTTGAGGTGATTAAAATTCTATTTTTTTGCACAGCTTTGTTTATGGCAAGTAGCAACCTCAACAGTTAAGCTGATGCTGAACTGAAAAGACTGCAGTTCCTCAAGTGTCCACTTGAAGCAGAAGCAGCATGTTTACAGCCTGGTTAAAAAAAAAAAAGAAAAAAGGAAAACATTTTAGTCATACTTTGTCAAGAAGTACACATGATTTGCAATTAGAAATATTTGTCTTTATTAGTAGGTATTCATTTGCATTTATTGCCGGTATTTCTCCTGTGCCTTCAAAGAAAGCCTGAGGCAGGGAGAGAAGCTGCAACCCACCCCCCTCCAGAGCAGAGCAGGCATCAGTGACAACAGAATGGTATTTATTAGGTCAGAAGCAGAATAAGAGAGGAGCTGGGGTGGAGGAGGGAGGAGGGTTTCAATGTGGCTTGTAAAGGGAGCAGTAGAGCATAGGCAGGCTAGAGCAGCTTAAATATGGCAGCATGAGTATGAGCCAGAAACAGGGTTAAGAGAGGGGGGGCTGACAAGTGGGTGGAAAGAGTCACAGGTTGCACTTTAACCCGGACCAGGTGCATGGGGCGTGACCTAACCACTCAGTCATCTACACCCTGTTATTTTTCTAAAATCTTAATAAGTATGTCATGGCTCTTCTGATTAGCAAAACACTCAAAAACAATGTCTTGCAAAAAAGGAGTATCAGTGCATCCCGAGTCTTAACCCTTTGAGTCTAAAATTCTCTGTGTGGCCATTGAAGCATATTTAAATTAATTATCCAGGCTGGTTTTGATGTTAGCTACATGAATATTCTGATTTTTATATAGCTAAGTGAGCAGCTGCCAGATCAGCATGAGATGCTAGCCAATAAATAACCCATACATTTTAAAATCTGTTTTTACTTGGGGAGCTTTTTTCATTCCAATTCTATCCTTTTATTGGCAGCACTCCAATAAAGCATAATCTTATCTCAGGACATGTCCCAGTAAATGTTCAACAGTAAAAAGCATCAATTTATAGCTTTGAAGCAATTTCATGCAACGTGTTGTTGATTGAAATTATGTTACTGTAGAAATAGACTGTTTTGAGAGTGCAGCCACAAACAAACGGACAACAACATGGAGAGAAAAAAATCAATGAAAAGGAAATCAAGTGAGCAAGAAGGACAGAGAGTGAGGAAGAAAAGTCAAAGAAAGAGAAAAAGACTGATGTGCAGCCACTCCACACACTCCACTGCTCTCTAATTACTGAGTCCACACAGCGTCATTCATCACCTGTTCCACCGTGTGTGAGTGTGTAATTTATGGGCTTATTCCATGTCTGCATGTCCATGCTCAAAGAGAAGAGTGCATAAGTGGTAGGAATTCAAGGGAAACATTAAAAGAAGAAAAATACAGAGAAATGGCCCATGTTGCACTGGAGTTTTAGCCTACATTAGTCTTGCCAATAAATTTCACCTCTATATATGAAGGAAACTTTGTGTGTGTCTGAGTGCCATAATATTATTTTAATTTTAGATGGTTTTGAAGCACTCTCACACTTGGGTCACAGACCATGCTGAACCAGGGTTGTCCTCCATCTTCAGTCCCCTGCTGGTCTGCACTCACATTGCCCCAAAATATACCAAGCCTAAGCACAGTTACTTCCTGTTTGTATTAAGGCCAAAATATGACATAAGAGAAGTGCTGTCTCAGAGTCAGCACAATGGAGAACATGACTGCAACTTTACTCACTCTGGGGCTTATTTTGAGTCATTTTGATCAGATATGGCCCCCTAAAATCTGCCATTGTTTAAAATGATTATCATCAGGAATGGTTATATTAATTATACATCATATTTTCATTGTGTATCCCTGCTTCTGCAGGTGCATGAGCCCCTGTATTGTACCAAGCTCACCTCTTCTATCCATGCCAGGGACAGTAAAGTGTAACGTGCTTGAGTTTAGTACGGAGTGTTCACACTTGTCAAAAAACTAGACACTGGGTGTCAAACATGCAACTTTAAATGAGCTTAGGCCAACAACCTGTGTTTAGCCAAATGTGGCCTAAAAAAAGCACCTTTTCAGTCACCTTTGCTGCACATTTATTTCACATTCCTTCCTGTCAGCTTAATTTGCATTCTCAAGACAGTGACTGACAACGAATCGTTAACTCACTTAGTAACTGACTATTTAATTAATCCGTTTACTGACTGACCGCCTGGCTTGTCAAAAGACAGGCTGGCTGTGCTCACACTGATGGGCTGGGTGTGATGACTGCTTTCAAAGAACAAGGTTGAGATTCTTTCAGGATAGAATAAATTCTAAACAAGTTTCAAGGATGGAAGAATCATGACTCTGGGCCTTACAAGTAAGGCTGCAAAATTTAACTCCTCTGTTCTTCTCTTTTCTCTCCTGTCTTTTTTCATGAAAATGATGGAGTAGGGCGGATAGAGCAACAACCTAGTCTGATAGGGGTGAGCGCTGCCTTCAGTCAGGGCTCCTCAACTTTGCTCTTTTCCCCAGTCTTTTTTTCTAAACTCTCTCTTCAGACTTTTCGTTGTTTTCCCTCTCGTGTTCTCTTTCCTGCATGTCAGCACAGGAATATTGGTCATATTTGAGGTGGTAACTGGGGCCACTGGCTAGGTAGTACTAGTATTGTCACCTGGAGCTTGCATAAGCCTTGGGTCTGATTAAGGTGGTAATGTTGTTTAGGCTTTGATGGCAATGTGGTGGGGACATAAAGACCATCTGCTTGTTGACATGTTGGGTGGTGAAAGCTAATATGGAGGAGGGTGGCTCTTTACACCAGAGCTCACTGTTCAGCCCTCCTTTCAATCAATCAATCAGTTTATTCACAAAATCAATAATAATGTGCGGTTAAATGGTTAAATTTGTTTATCAAATTAGCTGGCACCAGATTTACAAGTGGGTTAAACTAATTACCTAACATTTTTTATAAACACTGGCTTGAAACCCTGGTCCATAATGCTCTTTTAAACTGTAATGAACCTCCTGCCACTAGAGGCCGCTGCCTTTCTGTCTGAGCTTTCTCCCCGGCTGTCAATATGAGAAGCTTAGCAGTTAGCATGTAGTAGGAGTAGTAAATAGAAATAAAATTGTATTTAGGCTGTCGGGGGTTGAACTCACGTATAACTACTCAACTGTCATGACAAGAGGCCACATATCAAAGCACGATATTAATCTATGCAGAGGAACGAAGGCTGGTGGAGCTAGCTGCTAATGTTAGCCATGCTGTATAGAGTATATCAGACTCACATCATACCTGCTGACACAATGACCCTGTGATGAATTTGACTGTTTTCTATTTTTTTTTTTTTTTTTTTTTTTTTAAATCCTGTTAAACCAATGTAAATGATGTTTTGCTGAATGGAGAAATAGACGCCTGGAACATCTCTAGCCAGAAGCTATGCGGAGCTTGTAGATAGGGTCCCCGACATGAGTCTACAGCTTACAAATCATATAATACGTAATATACAAAACAGTAAATTTAATTCAACCGGCATCCCTAGTATTAACTTGTGACTCTAAAGTACCTAAAATGTGTAACACTAATAAAGTAGTACAGTGGAGACAATGGCACTTAGAAATTTGCCATATAAATTAATTGGAGAATATTTTCCATATGGGAAACTATTAAGAATTGATCAGAGATCTTCAGCCACGAGAGGTTAAGGATAGAAACATATTTTTGTAGCAACTGTTGTCCCAAGCTCTTCTTGAAGACAGACAAAGTTGATGACATTTTGATTGCACTTTCAAGCTCATTCCTGTCAGGAGTTTTTTGTTCCTTGTGTTATGTGCATGAGAGGGAGCCCAAGTTGGAATAAAATCACATAGTCTATCATTAAGGCTACATACACATTGTACATAGAACAAGAATTTTGAAAAATGCTCCATTTGGTAGGCATCAGAAGTTTGAGGTTATTGAAATATAACCTACTATAACCTGCTGCCTGTTGGTCTGGATGGTTGACTTGTGGGGCCACTTTAATGCCCTATTTTCGTCAGGGCTTCAACAAAGATCTCTAATATCTTTCATACACAAAGCTGGAGTGAGGAGTGTGTCAGTGGCATTTAGAGAGTGACATAAGGTTGTAGAGGGATGAGGGAGATTTAGGGGGATGAAGCGAGAGAGTGACAGAGAAAATTCAATTATATAAAAGCTTTATCAGCAAAATGTGACCAAGGATGAAAAGAGTGTGCAAGACGGATTGGGGGAGAAAAAGAAATAACTTCTTTTCAGTTAACCACTTTATCAGTATGAGGCCTAACAGAGCATGGAAATAAAGAATTGAACAGAGAGGAGAGTGTACATGTCAGGCATAGAAAGAAGGTAAAGGGAGAGAGAGGTGGAGGGGTGCATGAAAATAGAATTATTTAGCTAATGAATCAGATTAGGTCTAGGGCTGAGGTGTAAGTGTCAGGAGGACTAGACACATGGATATATAGTACAGTGCCCACAAATGTAAAAAAAAAGGTTGCCAAATATTGCAGGGTTAATAAATTAAAAAGGGAAATATCTAATATGATTCTAGGCTGGATTTGTGTAGTGATGAAAATATAAAGTTGAAATGTATATAAATTCAGCCATCAGGGGGCTCTCGACCAAAATAACAAAAGATGACAATTAGATTCCACTACTTACTTCTTCTTCTGAATGGAGAACTTTTTTCAATAATAAAAGTGTGCTACATAAGATGTAACTGCTCAACAGAAAACCACCATGTTTGTTTCATGGATGAATTTCACTTAATGAGGTGTAGAGTGAATGGGTGTGAATGGGTGTGAATGAGTAGGTGTGGCCTGTGCTGCACTATACATGCTTAAGTCCATTTACCATTTGCCATAATGGCAAGAAATAATTTAGGTCCATCACAAGTAAACAGCACCAAACATGAATAAGACACATCAACAGAACAGCAGCTTCCAGGAACAGTTTGTGCTTTCCTATGTAGCAGTCTTTGAAGCGACATCAGCGTTCTCACAGCATCAGTAAACATGCGTCATAGCAGCTCTATCAAGTCGGCCACTGTGACAAGACACAGACTGTTAGAACTATAAAAATTTAGAATTTCTCTGGCTTTGAGCACTTGTAGAATTAATACAAGCAATTAAAGTACTCAGCCAAAACATATGAAGCTGTCATTTTTTTATTAATTCTGATATTTTTGTGCAAAAAATTCGACATATTGTTCCTTTAAGGCAGTGCATCCCAAAGTTTTGGCTGAGGCACACTGGTGGGTCCTAGAAGTTCTGTAGGTGGCCCGCAAGAGGTCATTTACAGTATAAAAAAATGTGATCACTTTTACATTATCAGAAATACTTCGTTACGTTACCATTTCAAGTCTCAAAAATAACAAAACTAAAAGTTTTCATTTATCATTCAAAAGTTATCATTTATCTTGTGTGATACATCTGGTGTCACGGTTTAACTGGTGTAAGACCAGCTGGAGACACTCTGTTAAACATACTTTTATAACCTGATTTTATTACAACCTCCAGAGACATTAATGCTACTTTGGCATGTTTTTGGAGATAAAAATTAAAAAAGAAAATGTAAATGACTTTGCAGATGCCTGATCAGCAGTGGCTCGTTAACTGTAGTTTGTTACCCCACACTGTAAAGTAAAATGAGTTGAGTTTACCAAAAAAATTGTCCCAAAAATAACAAGTAAACTGAACTTGGCTTTTGTGTGTAAAACAACTTGTTTATTTTAAATGTGCGGCAGTTACACTAACTTAATATTTCTGAGTAATAAATACTTATGTTGACTTTTATTATTTTAAGTGTGCCACACTAAGTGTTCAAAACTGAGATTGAAATACTAGTTTGAGTGAAACCCTCTATCACATACTTTAATCTTTAACATTTTTACCACTCAAGATAAACCAACTTCAATGACTACATGTGGCAATAGCTGAAAGGTGCACACTGAACCAGGAAGTCCTCTTCCATCATGTTTTGTATACCATCCATCATATATTGGTGTTGGTTTTTCCCACCGATGGGACTTCTCTAACTGAGTCAGTAAATTCACTCATGATGCAAAATTGTCTAATGTCCAAAGGCATTCTGGGAAAACTGTGCAGATTTTGGGATTAAAGTCAAACGATTTAAAAACAAACAAAAAAAAAGTTTGAGTTGTGTTAACTTGAAACTAAGAACAAGCTCCACCTTTTGCTGTTGGGTTTTACAGTGCACAATCACTTTACAAGCAATTTTAATGCCTCTAAAAGCAAAGCATTTGCATTTAAATTCCCTGTTTATTGAACAAAAATATTATGAATAAAAAGTAAATATTTGGTCTTATGTTGTGGTTGTACAAGGTCTTTCGGTGGGCCCCGTTAGATTTCCAGGACTTTAAACTGGGCAGCATTATACTGAAGTTTGGGAAAGGCTGCTTTAAGGGAGGCTTATGGAAAAATTTCAGGAGCAGGGTCACCTCAAACACTGCATTTCCATTTACTGAACCTGTCCGTTGCCTCCTCTTTTGTTATTGCATTCTGCACTCCTCCTTCCCAACACTTGCTGTCCAACTCTTTCTCTCCTCCTATTTATAGGATCCTGAGAGGGTTTGTAGTGCCCGGGAGCAATGGCTGGTCCCCTTTACTTTCCCAAACTGAAGTCAGCAAGATGTTACTGGGTTCCAACAGGCAGCACCTGCTTTGTATTGTTGACTTTTGACTGTAAACTATATGAAACATGGAAGTAGTCCCAATGTCATCACCTATTTGCCTCTGAGGCGTCCCATAAAAAGAATATTTACCATACTGAAAATGTTGATTCTGCTAAGCTCTCAGGCAGTCTAGTATAGGTAATATAAATGGAATATTTGTTAGATAGCTGTTAACCTCATAGAAAAAGACGTGTCCCAAAATTGTGATCCTGAATGTATTAGCAAAAAGTACTGATTTGGTGTCCAACATTTTCATTCATTACTACAAAAACTTTGAAAACAATTGTTATGAAAGTATGTGTGCTCTTAGACTAGTATTTGTCTACTGTCGTATGTGTAGGCATTGGTGGGATCACAACCACCCTTTACCACTGATACCCTGCGGTATGCCAATCCCCCATGCTTTAAGCCATTACTCTTTCAAAAATACATTTTCACATGACACTAAGTTCAGCCATCTTCTCTCTTAACCAATCAAAAGCTTACATTGCTTTTCTTATTCGGTTGTCTCAGCATTAGAGAGGGCACATAGAAATGTAATATGACCTCAGTCTAAAGATAATTCTTACTTATTTGCTTAAATATTGGAAAGGGCATGTTTCCCCTACAGTACAGGGTTTCCCAGCTTTTTCCCTGGAGAGACTAAAAAGAGGGCCAAGACTATTTTATAAGCGTATGCAAAAACTAGCACAAAAAAGACAGAAATTTAGCCATGAAAGAATGTGTGAGAGGAAAGAAGAGCTGTGAGTCAACACTGAAATAACTCAGGTAGAATCTGCTTTATAATTGATTACATTTTTTTAGTGTGTGTATCCAAACCATAAAAGTGGATGCAGCTGCAGCTCTGCAGTGACCCTCCAGTGTTCATTTATTGGCTGTAATTTGATTTGTTCCAGTACTCACCCTGTAAAGAAAGCATGTACTTTTAATTACATTAAACAAGGCATTTGATCCCTTAAGGAAACTACCGGCCCTATTAGAGTACATCAATCTTTGTGTTATCCAGTGCTAACAGAAACTAATTGCACACTAGATCTGGTTTTTGCTTGATGACTGACATATCAGGCTTTTTTTCCAACAGTATACGTACAAGAAGTAAGGGTTAAAGTGTCAACTGCTGCACTAGAATTGTTGAAACTGCTTCTCATTTGAGACCATCATGGTTATAGATCAAGCTTGCTCAAATATTCAAAATATACAATAATTATGATAGCATGAGATTAACAGGAAAAAAAATTGTATTTCAATTCTCTGACCGTATACAGTGCTTTCAGGAAGTTTTCAGACCCTTTGCAAAACACTTGAAAAATATCTCTGATGCCTCCCATTACTCTTGATTGTTGCTGAGACGTTTCTACACCTGTACAGTTAAACAGAAACAAACAGAAATCTTTTGAAATTGAATTTAGTTATATTGAGAGCTGTTGTTACAGCTTGAACTATGGCACTTTTTCCAAGGCTGACACAGTCATGTAGTTAACCCACAAAGACATATATCTACAGGCCGCACTTCTCCCTCAGAATTTGGTTCCTCTGAGCCTCTGATTTTAGAATTTTTCATCCAAACTAAAAATGTTCCTCCATCAACTCAAAACGCTGCTCACATCTTTTGTTGTAGAAATATTCCTCAATTGATTTTTCCCCAAATGTTAACTTTTAAAAATCGATTTAGCTGGAGAAAAAGACAAGCCCCAAAACAAGCCTAAACTCATTTAATTGGATACTCAAAATCAAAGGTTCTTCCAATACTTTCATGGATTTCTTTTGTGAAATATGTACAAAACAGCCCCCTGTACTAGTAAGTCCTTTGTTATGGGTTTTTTTTTTTTTTTTTTTTTTTTTTTTTTGAGAACAGTAGATTTGAAATCAATAGATGATGTCTTTACTGTTGCTGCACTCTCAATGCTGTTAGAAAAAAAACAACTTTTGTATCACTGCCTCACTCATCGATGCCACTTCTCCCCCAACAACCTGTCAAACTGAAGAAGACACCAGACCGCTGATATCAATATAAATTCCTCTTCATAATTTTAGTGTTGTATTCATGATTATTGAAAAAAGGGAAAGAAAGAAATGGGAGGGAAATATTAAGCACATGGAGCTATTTGAAAAAGACTTAACACTACTGAGGGAGGCAGAGGTCAACTTTTGTAACTTAGCAACAATCAGCGCTGGTAAAAAAGCGCTCTGAAACTGAGGTCGTGGGCGCTGACAGCACAAAGAACGGCGGTTATGAACACAGGCCATGATACACAGCTCAATGTAGGATGCAGACGGTTTTTGTCTGGTTGTTTTGAGTGTGTGAATACATCACCAGCTCTTTGTGAGCTCAACAGTACACAGTGAGTGACTGACACAGGTAAATCAATAAAGGATGAACCTGTTCACTACACCTTATCAGTCAGTGTTAAACAGCAGAGACTCTAGTTTATTCTTTCATTTGACTCATTAATAAATTGAGCAGAACAGCCGATGACACAAGGGATGGTGTCTGAGTGTGAAAAACTAATTGAAATTTCACATTTCAACTACTCAGAAGACGTGAGATGAACAAAAACAACAAAATGACTAAGCATCATGTTTAGAGCTGTTTCATGCCCTGAGGCAATCACTAGACTGAAAATGACATTCACTCCCCCACCTGCATGTACAGTGCCTATAAATGTATTCACCCTCTTGGATATTTCACTTTTATTAATTTTATAAATCTATCATGGTCAATATAATCTGGCTTTTTTTTCTAATTAAAGAAAAACACTCTTTGAATGTCACAGTGAAAACAGATTTTGACAAAGTGATGTCAGTTTAACTAAAATATGTAAGAAAAAAAAAGGGACTTTATAAATATTCAACCCCTTTTATAGTGGCAGACCTTTTTCAACAGAGGTCCAGTCAAATGGTGCTAGTAGTCTCACAATTAGTGAAATGGGGATAACCTGAGTGCAGTGAATGCGTCTCAAGTGATTGTAGTATAAACAAACCTGTGTCTGGAAGGTCCAGTCACTTGTTAATCAGTGTTCCTGGCTACCATTATACCACAAAGACAAAAGAACACCCCAAGCAATTCAGAGAAAAAGGTTATTGAAAAGAATAAGTCAGGGAATGGATGCAAAAGAATTTCCCCTGGAGTTCAGTAAAATCCATCATCAAGAAACAGAAGGAATATGGCCCATGTGTAAATCTGACTGGATCAGGCCACCCTCAGAAACTGAGTGACCATGCAAGACTAGTGAGAGAGGCCACCAAGACACCTATGACTACTCTGAAGAAGTTCTAAACTTCAGCAGCTGAGATGGGAGAGACTCTGTATACAACTGTTGTCCTGGTTCTTCACCAGTCAAAGCTTTATGGGAGAGTGGCTAAGAGAAAGCCTCTGTTGAAGAGACCTCTGCTTGAATCTGGGCTAGATTGCAGCCAAAGGTGTATCTACTAAATACTGACTAAAAGAGGGTGAATATTTATGCAGTCACTTATTTATCATTACATATTTTGTTTAATTGATATCAGTTTGTAGAAAGCTGTTTTCAATTTGACATTAAAGGGGTTTTTGTATTGTTTTTGTCCACAAAGTCAAATTATATTGACCATGATTGATTAATAAAATCAATATAAGGGTAAAAAAAAATCAGATGGCGTAAGTGCTTTTTATAGACACTGCAAAAACATGTGCACACTTAAAAAACAATTGCCCACAATTTGCTGGACTTTAAACCAGTTTACAAATCCTAGGGTACATTTCATAATCCATGTGCACAATCCAGGAAATCACATTAATGGATTTTTAAACCTTTGGTATGGATTGGCAAACTTAAAAAAAAAAATCTTTTCTTACCTGAGCCTCCAAGGGCTTTGTAAATATTCTTATCTAAAAGTGCTGCAAAAACAATGTCACTGCAGAAATGTTTACTTCACAGTGGATTAATCTTGAACAGATTTTCTACACTTTATCAACAGTAACACTTTGCAATAGTCACCTTTAGATTAAAGACAATAAAGAATGGAAAGATGTCTCTTGTTAAACACCCAAAATCAATCAAGTCATAAGGTCTGTGACTGATGTGAGTCTCAAACTAGTCATTAGTTAATCTGATGTAATTACTTCCTTCTAGGATCAATATTTCATAATCAGCAGTCAAAAACGAGCTGCATCTGCATCCTCTCATTGTGAGCAATGTTTTTCATCAAGCAATTTCTTCACAAACATTATTGATGGAGGAAATTATGAGTTCCTACAACAGCTTGTCATACAAAACGATTTATGAGCTTACTTCCTTTTCAAGCTGGAAATAATAACAGCAATGAAACCTGCCGAAAGCCAAGCTCTTGCCACCTGCTTCATCCTCTTTTTTCTTCCTTTTTTCTCCCCAGGCGAAGATGATGATGACGAGGAGTGCGGGGAGGAGAAGCTGCCATCATGTTTCGACTACGTCATGCACTTCCTGACCGTGTTCTGGAAGGTTCTGTTCGCCTTTGTCCCACCCACAGAGTACTGGAACGGCTGGGCCTGCTTCGTCGTTTCCATCTGCATGATTGGGCTGCTCACCGCCATCATTGGTATGATGACAGCTGAGAGACACTGATGTTATGAGTGCGGTATTTGCATTCATCAGTAATGAATTAGGGATAGCTTAATGAATGCAGAAAAAAGTTTTTTTTTCAAAATATGTTTATTGAGAGAAGTAATGAGATAATGGCAATGAAAAATAAAATCAACTCTCTCTTTTTTCTTTTTCTCTCATGTATAGACATAAGTATGCAGGCAGGAATGCATACACATACATTCAGATACAGTACATGCAAACACTTCAATACACCTGCACAGATATATGTAAACAAAAGCAAAACAACCCAAGCAAGGGAACAATATAGACTGTTTATTATTGAGCAAAACAAGTATTTGCTAGTTGGATTTTTTCAAGAGTAAATTCTGTATTTGATGTATGCACTTTTAAGAATATGTGCTGTATTTAAAGTAGTACTAAGAGAAATTGTTATAATAGTTTTGCTTTTGTCTTTTAGGGGACCTGGCCTCTCATTTTGGCTGCACAGTGGGCCTGAAAGACTCAGTCACAGCAGTAGTATTTGTTGCATTGGGAACCTCTGTACCAGGTGTGTATTTTTACATTCCAAATATCCCTCTATTTGACTTTCCTCCTGGACTTTAATGGCAGACCTTTCTTTCTTACACATTTGACATTTAGCTTGATGAGTCCTTTATGAGCTTAAATACCCAGAGGTATTCAATTTAGGAATATATTTGTGTTCATCAATGATCCCCTTCAGGGAGCTCTTGACATTTTCTACTCCTTGCTTCACTTTTTATTACTACAAGCTTCCATGTCCTTAACAGAATGAGTCCCTGCTGCATTGGTGTCTGTTTTATGAGGTATAACGGTGGAGTGGTGCTCACTTAACAAATACAAAGCACTTAATATAAACTAAGATGAGACAGTTATTGATGCAACTACAGAGACAGAGGCAGTAATACTGCCTTTTACCAAAAACAGTGTTTATTTGTGGCATTTCACTGATGTACAGACAAGTAACATTTAGGTTTCAGATTGTCTTTTCCGAACTTACCTAGCCCTATATGAAAAGTTTTTCCCCCCTTGTTAAATTATGAGTTAACCGTGATTAACCACTGTTTTCTTTTTGGAAAGCTGGGGTTAAGTTCACTATAGCCACACTCAGGCCTGATTACTGCCAGACTTTCTGAATAAGGAAATCATTTAAATAGAACCTGTCAGACAATGTGAAGTAGGTTAAAAGAGCTGAAAAAGCAACCATTAATGCCTTGATTTAAGAAATTCAAGCACAGACAAGGAACAAAGTCATTGACATCTGAAGAGTTACAAAACCATTTCTCAATTGCTGGGACGCCATGGTGACCATGGTGAGAGCCATTATCCACAAATGGAGATCTGCAGGCCTCACTTGACTTAGTTAAGCTCAGTGTTCATGACTGAACAATAAGAAAGAGTCCAAAGGCCAGAAACACTACTGACCAAAAAGAACACAAAAAGACTTTACATTTGTCAAAAAACATCTTGATCCCCAAGATTCTGGCAAAATTTTCTATGGATTGAAGAGACAAAAATTGGAGTTTTTGGAGGATGTGTGTCCCATTACATTTGATGCCAAAACTAAAACAGCTTTTCAAAAATATACTAGCAGTCAAACATTGTGATGGTCTGTGGCTGCTTTGATGCTTCAGGTCCTGAAAAACTTGCTGTAACTAAAGGAACCATGAATTCTGCTCTCTACCAGAAAATCCCAAAGGACAATGTCTGGCCATCAGTTCATGACCTCAAGTTCAAGCTCAAGCTCTCTTGGATTATGCAGTAGAACAATGATCCAGAACACACCAGCAAGTCCACCTAAAAAACTAGAAAAGCACTCAGACAGCGCAGACCTCCACCATTAGCCCTATCTCCCAATAGTAAAGAATCCTTTAAAAAAATTCCTGTATCCAGACGGTGATCCGGATCACTCCCAAAATATAATCAGTTCTTCCTTATGCCATTTCCTGAAAATTTCATCAAAATCCATCCTTAACTTTTTGCTAACAAACTAACAAACAAACTTATAAACTAACTAACAAACCCTGCCGATCACATAACCTCCTTGGCAGAGGTAACAAAATGAAGGTTTGACCTTGAACAGGCCACTCCTGCTCAAAAACCCTCAAATGTGGCCGAATTAAAATGATTCTGCAAAGAAGAGCAGAAATTCCTCTACACTGATATGAAGGACTCATCACCAGTTATTGGAATCGCTTGCTTGCAGTTGTAACTTTTTCACATACAGTAGGGTCAGGTAGGTTTAGAGGGCTTTTTTCCCTTAATAAATGAAGCCATCATTTTTGTACTTACTTTGTCTAATATTGAAATTTGTTTTATGACCTGATATTAAAGTGTGACAAATGTAAAAAAAAATCAGGAAATGGGCAGATACCCTTTTCACAGCACTGCAGATCAAGTGCAGATAAAGGCCTAAACTATTGGCTCAATACGTGCTGGACCGAAAACTTTATCCAGACACTACCACAGTCGTGCCTTAAGTGTCTCCAGTGTGTCTTTACACAGGTATGTAGGATCCTGTTAGAGTGTTGTGGTGCAGTCTGCAGACAGTGGCATGGATCATCCTCTAAATATGAAGAACTACCAACAACAGCAACGGCTGGCTAAATATGTTTTAACCTTGGCTTCTGTCTCCCACCACTGCACACATACACACACATGCAGAGCTCACATCCAGACACACAGCCCATGCTAGAAATCTAGATGTATTACACTGAAACACAGGAAACTGCTGCAGCTGTAATTACTTTGACCAACAGACCAACATTAATGTCTCACACTGACATATTAAAGGCTGAAATAGGGTTTTGTACCCTTGCACATAATCACAAATACAACCAAACACACATACACACACACCTATACTGTGACCACCATGTTCTATTAGCATAAGGCTATCTGTCATGTCTAGCTCAGGTGGTCTCCATCCTCCCATTTAAGGAGCTCAAGGGTAAAGGTGATTTATGGCATACTACTTTACACACATAAATACACACAGACAGCACAGCACATACAAACATATGTGCACGAAGGGAAAGTGTAATATCCAAACACACAAAAGCATACTCACTCGCTTACAGCTGGATTAAAAGGAAAAAGGATTGAATAAATACAAACACACACACACAACCATGTACAGAGAGAGCTGCCAGAATGGAAGCAAAGTACTTGGGCCTTTCTGGGGTTTTCAGCCTTATTAACAGAACCTCCCATGGCCCACACGCACTGACAAAAACACGCATACAAACACAGCGGAAGATCACACAAAAACCCACACAGAGCCAAACTGCATGTTCTGTGGCTACAACAGTTTAAAAAAAGGAAAGGCATTTTTCATCTTGTGCTGTGGCTACATGATGATTAACCCCGTTCATCACAGTTAGTCAGGATAA
Organism: Cheilinus undulatus; assembly: GCF_018320785.1. Classification (NCBI taxonomy): domain Eukaryota; kingdom Metazoa; phylum Chordata; class Actinopteri; order Labriformes; family Labridae; genus Cheilinus; species Cheilinus undulatus. Next base: position 25,710,619 of record NC_054870.1, on the reverse strand, counting down.
CACACCCACGCACAACCCCCTAACCACCCACCATCCACAGGCAAACATTGATGGAGGAGGAAATAACAAAACAACAGCAGTTGAACTGTAAAAGACAATAAAAAATAATAGTTGCTTTTGCATTCAGCTAAAGACCCTGAGCCTCATCAGTTTACGGTTATAAAATGTACTTAGGGCACACTATGCATGTTTTTATGCCAGCCACAGAAAGCCTGTAAGTACAGTTAAAGTGAGAAAAATGCATCCAGAGGCTCGGTGTGATAAGTAATGGCTGTATAGGGAATAATAAAGCACTATACTAAAAGCTAGTCCTTAACACCAAAGCGTCTGCAGGGTGGTTTATTATTAGAATGTTTTCTTCAATGTGAAATTTCATAAAGGCTAAATACACATCTCATATACCCACTTTGATTCAGAAACCAAAGCCAACTGCATAACAGATGAAGAATTCTGATTTTACTTTGGCCTTCAGCCTCGAGAGCGTTGATGAGTTCATAAGCGGACTTCAAAGTTTAAACTTTTATTGATTTTATAAATCAATCATGGTCAATATAATCTGGCTTTTCCAACAAAAAGATCTAGAAAAAACACATCTCTTATGTCAAATGAAAACAGATTTCTACAAAGTAATATGAATTAAAGAAAAACATGTCAGGTATAATAAGTGATTGCATAAAAATTCACCCCTTTCTAGTGACTGACCTAATTCAACTTGCCAACTGGTGCTACTAGTCTAACAGTTAATGAACTGAGGATCACCTGAGTGCAGTGAATGTGTCTCAAGTGATTATAGTAATGATAAGAAAGGAAATAAAACACATTGGAAATGTTAGACACAGATTAATTCATTCCTATTGATTAACCTCTCTTAATCAAAATAACAGAATTAAAATTATTAAGTGTAAAGATTGGCTTTTTGCTTCACTAATACACATACAAGGCCAATCAGGTAGCATTTCATTTTGTCTTGAATGTATTTATAGTCACATTTAAAATTCCCAGGATGAGGATAATTAAAATGTCTGTAACCTGACCTTTCTCAGTTCTAAACATTAAAGCATGTGCTGTGCACAGTTTTTTCTTGTTTCTTTGGAAATCCATTGCTCCGAGAGGATTTTTCCTCAATTCTTTTTCTTTTCATTCTTCTATCTCAACCAAACCACTGGGTTAAAATGTACAAGTCAGGAAGAAGTGGCAGATAAGCATGAGCATATGAATGCCCTGGAGTGAGTTCTTCCATTTTAAGAGGCAAGAGGGAACAGGAGAGAGAGGAAGACAAGCTGGAGGAAAAAGGATGAGGAGGTAGACAGAGAGACACAGGGACAGAGAGAGAGAGACTGTTTGATTGATGGACAGACAGACGAAAAGGGCAGATATCTCTCCAGGGAGGACTAGTCTCATAGAGGGGGCTGCAGAGTGGAACCTGTTTCACACACATGCCAAGGCTGAACATGCGAGCATCCACCCACTCAATCAGACGCACAAGCTCTGAAAGACCAATTGATGAGCGACACATGCAAGCGAAAGCCTTTACCAGCTGGTGAAAGCATGGCATCAAATTGGACCCAGGTGGTACTAACACACAACACATGAAACTCACACAGGAAACACACACATACAGAGAGAGGAACACACAAACAGCCTTGATACGTACACACACTTAAGGCCAGCAGGCTTGTCCTTGAAGCATAAAGGTGTTCTGGAAGATTTATCTTTGCCCGACTCTTCCTTGGCCCAATGCCTCTCCCTCCTTCGATCCTTGTCTGCCACTCCCATCGTCCTTTTTTTCCTGCGCCAGTTTGGCTGCCACTTTAAGAAAGCCCTCTTTTTCTCTATTTCCTCTTCTCTTTCCTTCCTTTTGTTTTTTTTTCACTGTATCTGGCGGACAAAAGGATGAGGATATGAATCACAAACAACAGGAAGATGGCAAGGAAATTAGCGAGCGAAAAGAGTGCTAACTGACCATTTGGCTGTTTGCATAGTGATTGTGCTCTCGGCCTATTGTCAAGATTTGGCAAGGTCTCAACACTTTCAGTGCTGTGAGTAAAACCGTGCCTGTGAAGCTGTAGCTTTGCAGGCTTAAAACCAGGGGAACATTTTGGGACTGAACAACGTCATGCTGATTAGTTGTCAGACCAAGATTTGTTTGCTCTGCAAACTGAGACTCAGCCTTGTAAATTATTGATCTTGGACCAAATCTGGCCTGTGCAGGCTGCCAGTGACAGAACAGTGTAACAGGATTAAAGATTTGGTTTCTAATTTAAGGTTCCCTGTTTAAATGTGGAAAAGGGGATTTACACGGTATTCTGTATTAATAATTTTAAGTGTTCTGCCTTCATCAAAGTGTCCCTCTCAGTTTTGTGTTGTGGAGTAACCCAAAAATTACTGAAAACCAAGAGAGTTCAACTCCAGATGTCAGTTTGTTTGTACCAAATACTAGGAATATCTAGTCAGTTATCTAGTAACTCTTACTTACTGTATAATGAACAGCACTGCTTCACTGAGGCTTCAGTTTTCTTTAGCCTTCACTCTCTGTAGCAACACTGTTGGTGTTCAAATTTGTCTGTGTTGCAAAACTTTGCTCTGGGAACATGATGCTAATTTCCTGCTGTCATTGTTGAGGACTGTTAAATGAGTTACCAGCTCTTCACCACATCTGTCCATTGGTATGCTAGGCAATCATTTTGCCACTACCTGTAACTAATAGCTATTATTTTCTTTCTTTTGTTGACTCTAGTTCATTTTCCATTGCATCCTATGCAATTCAGTTTCAAGAAACATCATTCAACCAAGACAGCAGTTTGCTATTTTATAGAACAAATTAAATCTTCTTAACAGTGGAGGTGTTGTTGCTGCGGTTTTCCTTGATTTCAAAAAAGCGTTTGATACTGTAAATCATAATTTTTTTTTGTCTAAATTGTCAAAGTTTGATTTTTCTGGTAAAGCACTGACATGGATAGAGTCATACTTATGCTCAAGAAAACAGTGTACAAGAATTAATGACACATGCTCAACTGTTGTTGGTTGTAATGTTTGAGTTCTGCAAGAATCAATCCTAGGGCCTATTTTGTTTAGTTCGTACATTAATTATCTGCCCCGATCTGTCACGAGGTACAGAGATATTTACACCCATGCTAAAACAAGAGAACAAGCTGCGTCCAAACTCTCTGCAGCATTAAACAAAGTCTCAGATAGGCTATCTCGCAACTTTCTAACACTTAATGTGAGCAAAACTGTAGGAATGAATTTTTATATCAGGAGAAATAATACACCTCAACCTGATATGACTGTAAAAGGAGAGGTAATACAAATTGTTGAACATTTCAAGTTTCTGGGCATAACAATTGACTCCAATCTCAATTTTAAGACACATGTAAAAAATGTAAGAACTAGTCTTATGAACCTCAGGCATGTCAGGCAGGTACCCTTGGCCGCTGCTAAACTATTCATGCACTCAGTGATTTTTTCTCATTTATCTTACTGTGTCATGGCCCCTTTCAAATAAATTAATAAAATAAACTAATGAAATAAAAATAAAAATTATACATTACAAGTCATTTTTTTCCATCTCTGCCTACCTTTCGCAGTTTTATTATCAGTCCTAGTAGAATTTGTCAGCCCTTAGTATCCAGGCTTCATAAGAAGATACAAAGGTATTCAGCCACCTAACCATTACAGGAACATGCACTGTAATGACACTTTTTCTAAATGCATGTCCATGCATGTTTCTGTTGGAATTTGTGCCCATTTATTCTGTAGAGCATTTATGAGGTCAGGCACTGATGTTGGATGAGAATGCCTGGCTCGCAATCCCCGTATCAGTTCATCCCAAAGGTGATTGATGGGGTTGAGGTCAGGGCTCTGAGCAGGCCAGTCAAGCTCCTCCACACTGAACTCATCAAACCATGTCTATAGTCCCTACTTTGTGCAATGGGGCTCAGTCATGTTGGAATAGAAACTGGCCTATTCCAAACTTGCCCCAAAGTTGGAAGCATAGCATTGTCCAAAATGTCCTGGTGTGCTTAGCATTGTGATTGGTCTTCACCAAAGATAAGGGGCCAAGCCCCAATCCTGAAAAACAGCCCCATGCTATTATCCCTCCTCCACCAAACTTGACATTTGGCACATTGCAGTCAGGCAGGTAACGTTACCCTGGCATCCACCAACCTCTGGTAGATATTGCGGCTAAGAGAACTTCCTATGCAGATGATCTTATCCTTTTATTTTTTTTTTTTTTTTTTTTTTTTTTTTTTTCTAACCGTGGCAGTGCCATTAGTTTTAGAGACTCCAATTCCAACCATGCATGTATTCAAATGCCCAATGTATAAAATGTGTCTTTCTTTTTATCTTTTCCCAGATACCTTTGCCAGTAAGGTAGCTGCTATCCAGGATCAGTATGCAGATGCATCCATTGGTAATGTGACGGGGTCCAATGCTGTCAATGTTTTCTTGGGCATTGGGGTGAGTCCAACTCTTTTAAAGATTAACTGATTAATTCAAGCAGATGTTCATGATTGTTTTTCATGCTTTCATAGTTGAAATTATCTTTTATAACCAGCTGTTTCTTGTCATGTTAATCAGTTTGATTCTGCTCTTGACAGGTGGCGTGGTCCATCGCTGCAATCTACCACAACAGTCAGGGGAAGGAGTTCAGAGTGGAACCAGGAACTCTGGCCTTCTCCGTCACGCTCTTCACCATCTTTGCCTTCATCTGTGTTGCCACACTGATGTACCGAAGGCGGCCAGAGATCGGTGGAGAGCTGGGAGGGCCCCGGACTTCGAAGATCATGACCACCATGCTCTTCTGCAGCCTGTGGCTCCTCTACATCCTCTTCTCTTCACTGGAGGCCTACTGCCACATCCAGGGTTTCTAAAGTAATGCTGATGATGAGGAGAAAGGTGGGAAAGAAAGATAAAATGGAGGAAAAAACCAAGGGGAGGTGGATGAATGGATTTGGAAATGAAGGCTGTCTCACTGATCTATCATTCCCTCCCTTTACGCAATAGACTGAATGACAGTTGAATGGATAGATGTACAGATGAAGGAATTGAGGCTGCATTAAAGCATCTAAAGTCTGAATGAAGGAAATACAGATGCATGGAAGGACAACAACAAACAGGAAAATCACAGGAGCTTGAGGGCTCAGAAGATGATGAAATAGTTGAAATAATGAATTAAGTGACACTTTCTGGTCTCAATATTTAAAGTTCAAACTGATCAAGTTGTCTTAAATCCATACCTGATTTAAACCCATTAAAACCCTCCCAAATTATGTCCTACTGGGATCAACCATACAAAAAAATCTAAACAAGTTTTATCAAGACAACAAGTGGAAGGTTAAAGAGACCAACACATTATCACAGCTCCTAGGAAACGTGGTGTCAACATCTATCCTGTTAAACCCATCTAGACAGAGCAGTGCTGTTTCTGCATCAATCTACAGTTACAGGCTGCAATGAGATGGAAAAAGAACAGTGAATAACTGAACCAGTTTGTAAATGCATGGCCTGACTATACTGAAAACACAATCATAAGAAACTGGATGTATTGCCAACAACCGTTTAATGACAACAAAATGTGTGTGCGTTGGTGTGAGTGTGTTCCTGTGTTAGTGTGTTGTTGGAAGATGGTCAAGTACTGTGAAAAAACGCCTCTGATTATGCTGTCGCTATGTAAGACAGAGTATGCTTTCGTATTCCAGGTCTTTATGACTCTTGCCCTCCCAGCCTGTAGAAAAGCTGAATAAGACTCTTTTGTGTGAGGGCAAGTTCAACGAAGCAAAATGTTTTGAAGGTAGGAAATGTAAATATTAAGAGCTGAAAGTACACGTCAGCTCCATTATGGTTCTTCTGAATGTCTTGGTTACGCCATACGCTCTTGATTGGGCCCCCTCTGTTGCTTTATACTGTAGATATAAATGATTTAAGGTCTAAGTTGAATCAAGAAGGGGTTAGTGTGCTTTTACCTTTAATAGGCCACGTCTGAAAAGACGCAACGGCCACTCTACCGTTAAAAACTGTTAGAGAAACTATTATCATTGCATTAATACTAAGGTTTATCTTGCTTGTTTTTTGTTTTTTTTTCTTAAACCATGGAATTCCGATACCTGATTTTCCACCTCAGTAAGTGTCAGTCGTTTCATTGCAATACACTAGACTAAAAAATGTAGATACCACCCTCTGTGAAACCTCATAGGCTGTCTGTTTTTACAACTCCTCCATTGTTGTATATCTCACATTGATGCCCATTGGTTCACTCAACAGCTCCAGACATTATCTCTGCGTGTCTTAAGCACCTGGCTGGTCAGTGGACCAATCCAAAATCCTCAAGGGCTTTGTATGAAACAACCACTTACACCTAACCCTGACCCCTGATTTATAATTCTTCACCAAGATTGGTCTTCAGGGAGCTATTTAACAGGGATTTTTATTCCTTCACATAAGACACCATCTGCCCCATTTACTTACTCAGTTGCGATGAGTTGATGATGACATTGCCAGATGTAGTATCCAGAGATTTCATATTTGAATAAGTGACCCAGTGATCCAAGGTGCTTGGTCAGACCAGGCCTAAACCTTTGGGAGCGTCCTTACCAATACAGCAACCTTATTCCACATCAGACTATCCAAGCAATCTTCTTACTACTTTGTAAATTCCATCCCTCAAGCATGTGACTCATCAATTCTTCAACAAATGTGGTAATGTGTTTTTACTGAAGGTCAGGTTTTGCTCTTGATTTAAGAACTAGTATCTTATTTGCATGAGTCCTTGCTTTGCACCTGCATTTGAAATCAACAACTGGCAATCCAGATACTGGTAATTCAGTCCAGATACTGGAGGCAACAGATGATGTTAGAGTCCATAGGAAATTGCTGCTGGTGAAGAGGTAGTCATACTAACAAGTACAGGTAAGTTGTAGGTAAGATGACCCCTGATGGGTACATCATATCTCTCCAACCCAGACTATGTAGTAAAACACGAGTTCAGCCAGATTTTCAAATCTTCAAAGTTCATAATAGTGACATACAGCAGATCCCTAGGTGTTCTGCTTCAGGGTACAGGCTAGCAAACCTGATCTCATAGACCGGCCAAGGCTTTTCACTGTCTGGTTATAGGCTACATGTATCAGAAGATGCTTTTAGGAGCACAACATTACCATAAATAAGATATTTAATTTGGGTTGTAGTAAAATTAACCTCACTTGAGTACTAGTGCAAGAGACTGTCATTGACAAACACCAACTTGCTGGGAATCATCTGACATGATTCAGACATAAACAGACAAATGGAACATAGAAAAGTGGCTTAAAAACCTGTCTTGAAAATTTCCAGGCCTACTGAATCTCGACTATCAGAGAGGTTTACACTTAAGACTGTTAACTCCTTTACATGTCATCCGTAGAGATCTCATAGAAAATAAAACATACTATTAATGTGGGCGTCCATGGTTTGTTTAATGGCACTATAATATACGCATCCAAATTGGCCAGAAATTTGCTGTTGATGTTGTGTTTTTTTTTACTTGGTGTTTAATATTATAAGTAGTAATTTAATCATCATCTGTAAAGTTAGTTGTCCAATCTCCTTGTAATCACTTGTAATCAATTTAAACTTGGCAAACTCTTGCCATGGAACACCTTTAATCCTTGTGTGAGAGTAGAACTGAGCAGAGCTGCAGATTCGATGAGTTTGGCAAATCCAACTAGGATGATTTCTGCAAATGTTTCACCTTTTGTTGTCATGAACACATTTTTTCCTCATTCCTAAAACTAGATATTAGGAATATGGGAACACTGCAGAGTGATTGATTCAAGTGAAACGTTTCAGTTGATCTTGGAAATTCAGAGTTGCCAGTCGTATATGTCTTGGCAAATGGCCTCTGAACTTTGAATTATGGCTTGGACACTACAAGCAATTTCAGTACCTTGAGTAGCCAAATCATAGTTACATGAATGTGATCAACTTAGGTGTGATTTCACTCCCAGCTCTAACATCAGATTTCTGAGGTAAATGGAACACAGTAAACATTTACCTACACTGAAAAAGGAAATTGTGGACACACTTTTAAAAAATGCTTCAATGTGTGGCAATTAGGGCTGTCAAAAGATAAAATTCTTAAATTGTGATTAATCGCCATATTTGTGTTGTTAATTGTGATTAATCGCATCCTATTCATTGCATTTGAAAATTGCACTGTTTTGCATTTAAGATTGTTATTGTGTCGTTTGGGATTTTTCTATTGTCTTTAACTAAGGGTCATTGAGTTCCTGTTTGGGTACAAAGTAGACCTGCTTTTATAGACATATTGAACATTAAGACATAAACATAACTCTGGAAGACAGAACTTGTTATGGATTAAAAAGGAAATAAGAGGACAGTAATAATTTGATATCACAAGATGCATTTGACTTTGTTGGACTTTTTTTTTTGTTTAATCACTGCAGCTATAGGGAGATTCTTCAGCGGCTTAACCAAAGTGATGAAAAGGAAAATAAAATGTGCAATTAATCACATTTTTTTTTAAGTTGAGCACTAATTGTGGATTGTAATGAAGCACAATTAATGTGATTAATCTTGATAGCCCAAGGTACAATCAATTGAATTAAGTTTATTCAACTCATATAAGCTGCAACTTCAGTTTACTTCATGTAACTTGTAACTTGAGTTGAATAAACTTAACCCAGTTGTTTATGAACAGTTGAACACATTTTTTAAGTAGGGCCACAGTTTTCTTTTTTCAGTGTAATTCAAGCTGCAAGGTTTGCATTCTGTAATCAGGCCACCTTGAAAATGAGTAAACACTTGCATACAGTTTTATAATACAGTAATTCACACTTGTGGAAAAGTTAAATACTATGTGATGTAAAACCAAATGTTTAGAGCATTATATGAATATGATTTACATAGGTACCACTTGTATTTGCCAAACTCTGCCCAATGTGTGCGCCCTCTTTAGAGTAGCTGTTCTCTTGTGAAGGCCTTGGAGTGGCAGTTTACCCCTGTTTTGCCAAAGGGAAATCTTTCTATCTGAAATAATTACACTCCAACCTGTAAAGGGTTTTCTAACCAATGGATCTTTCTTAAAACACCAAATATTATTCATATTTCATTAACACTCTGAAAAGAGACAAAAAATGCCTTGTTGTTGTTTAAACCTAACCAGAATATTTCTATTTAAATTTGTATGCATTTGTCTCTTCACTGGCATGGAGCTTAAGGTTTATACACTGTAAAAAGTAAAGCTAGCTTGTGCTAAACAAAAAAAAAAAAAAAAATATGTGGAAGCTGTTCGCCTCACTTTCTGAGTAACTTCAACAGGGTATAAATTATCTCTAAGATAGCTTAATCATGTTGGACGTACTTAAAAGAAATGCCCGCTGCCTACTTTTTCAGAGTGAACTTGTGCAGGAATGAAAAGCTTGCAGTAGTGTAGTCGCTGCATCAAGTAAGTTTGTTGCACAACATTTTTTTCAGAAGCAAACTTTTTGCAGTGATGGGAGATACTTCTTTTGTTGCACCACCTCTTTCAGTGTATCGATCTAGGCTTGAATTGAAGCTGTTTGCAGAGTAACGACAGCTGCTCAAACCACATGGTGTTTGGACCAAGATGGGAAGCTAAAATTAGCCAGTCATCTTAGCTGTGACAAGCAAGTTTGCCCTCTTTACCTGCCACCGACCAAGTCCTTTCTGTACTAAACGTACCTTCCTAGGACCACAATAGTGATTGAACATAGCTTCCTGCCTTGGTTTGGACTTATGAGGTTTGAAGGGTCCAAGGTTAGCCAGGCCACCGCTGTAAATATACCATTAAAAAGCAAGCAAGGAGTGCATAAATGAGCTGTAGACTTAAGTAGATGTTTTTTTATTATTCCTTTGTACTGGGGTTTTAAGAAGTTCAGTTTTAATTGAAGGAAAAGTATTGCACTGGTTCCTGTTGCTTATGTGAAACGGCTATGATGTTTCGTTTAAAGAAGTTGCTTCAGTTGTAAACAACAACAACCGTTTTGTTTTTTGACTCTAATGCTCACAATAATAATGTTGTGCCCGATGTCAAGAAAAATTACAATGGTGTTGAATCAGTGGTGAACCATTTGCTTCTGATGTAAAGAATAATGATGTGTTTTGGTTGCCTCGTTTACTTCTTAACTGACTGTCTGACAGACTGAGGAATAAGTGACTGCAACAATAAACAAATAAATGAACGAAAGGATGGACAAGCTGGTAAACGCTGAGCAACGTCACACCGAGACGTGGTGGAAAAATAAACGCTACCAGAGAGATTCGCCACCCTTAAAGCGACATCTAATGAGTACAATGTAAATGGATGGTGATAAAGAGAGGTGAAGAGAAGGAGAAAGGAGATGAACAATAAAAATAAAAAAAAAGATGAAGTTACAGCCATACCTTGATTTCTGGGTCAGTGAGACTGAAATGGACTTCTCCTGCCCAGCATGTGTATTGTTATGGTGTCTCTCTGTCCTCCTGTGTCTCTTCCCCCTCTTTCTGTCTTTCTTTCTCAGCTGCTGAAGCAACCAAAACAGGCAGCGTTCCTTTTGTTCTGTCCTCTCTCCCAAAACTCCCTCTTTAACCCTTCGTCTCCCGATGCCATGTTTTCCATATTTTGGAATGTCAATGTGCTACTTGTTGACACTGTGCATGAATGATAACATGTCTGTATATAGTTATAGAGAATTGTATCCCATTCCCCTGGTGTTGACAAAATAATGGTTTGAATGTTGTACAGATTCAGGTTTTCCGTTCAGTTCTGTTTTATTTCTAATGTATGTAGAGCTTAAAAACAATATGTTTTTAACTTAAAGAAAAGCTCTTTTGTTTTGGAGTTAATTGCACATTACTGATAAATTAAGTTTTTTGTTGTTAAAAAGGCAATATCTGCTGTTATTGAATGAAAGATGAGATCTTAAAGGAGTTATGTATCTAAATAAATAATCTATATGGGAGTTGCATGGGTTGTTTGTACAAAAAAGACACTGCTTGCTACTTCTAATACCGTGGCTGTATTCTCTGACAGAGGGTGAGGAATAATGTATGTACATCTAAAGGTTATTTTGTCATTAAAGAAATAATAATATAGTGTGTATATACTGTACAGTGTTATAAGTGAGGTGGACTGTGTGGCCATCACGCTAACCGTAGAGAGTTAATTCTACATATTTATTTAAAGGTAACAAAAACACTCACTACACTCAAGAATGACATATATTGCCTTTTTGGAGAAGTTGTTATTGTTTTCTCTTTTTCTGCTTTTTCTTACTCATCCTCTCTTGCTGCTCTCTCTTTTCCATCTTTATCTTTTTTTTTCTTTTAATCTTTCTCCACATCTTTGTCTTCGATTCGACTCAAGGGGTGTTGTCGGCAGGTTTTTGTCAGTCTTTTAAAACAGCTTCTGACCCAGACAGTGCCACTTTTTCTATCCATCTGTCTGCCTGTTTATCATCTATTCATCGCTATACTATAATATCCTTTAGAGTTAGTACAGCATGTCTGTCCATGTCTCCATCTGTCAGAGTCCCATCAAGTATTTTTGTCACCATCTGTCAGCCATTATTCTCTTTCCTTGAGCCCTCCCTCTGCTACAACATTTTTAAATTTAATTTCCACGTCTTTCTTTCTGTCTCTGCTCTCCCAAAGGGTGTAGTTGAGGTTTCATTGTTTTTAACTTGATTTGGTGTGTTTTTTTTAATCGAATAATAACCACAACATTTATAATGTTGGTAATTACAACATTTTTTGTCTGTTTGCCGCTGTCCTCTGTGTGTGTGTGCGTGTGTTATTTTTTTAAATTTGTTTTTAATATTAATTTTGTTGAACACAAACTGACAGGAGGAAAGTTGTTGTATGTGTGTTGCCACTAACTGTGACTGCTCTCCATGGTACTTCTGATAAAACCAATTAAATAAAGTTTGGGATACCCTGTTTCAGAGACCCTGTGAGTCCACTGCCTTTCTACTATGTGTGTGTGTGTGTATGTGTGTGTGTGTTTAATCTTAAATGAAGAGCTTTATTATGACAGTGTAATTATTATGCAAATGTATATCAGGGATTAGAAGTAAACAGGATAAATGTCTTGTGTTTGTGTGTATGTGTTCAAGGCGTGTGTGTATTCTCTTACCTCTACTACAAATAACCATGATTGATTAAAAAAAAATACACAACAATATAAATATAAGCAGACAGGATGATATTGAAATAGAAGATGTTTTCATGCAAATACACACCCAAAGGATCCCCACTAATGGAGAGATGTTAGAGTGATGGCCTTGCTGCTTTTGTTGAAGCGCTGCCAGGAGCTGTTGGGGGTTCAGTGCCTTGCTCAAGGGCACTTTGACAGTACTCAGGAAGTGACCTGGCACCAAGTCAAAGTTCAGATATGGTCCAACAGGGACTTGAACCGGCAACCCTCCAGCCCAAGTCCTTAGAGACTGAGCTACCGCCACCCGAAAGATTAAAGACGACAGAGAGAAAAAAGAGAGAGCTATTATCAATAATTGTAGCAGGTAAAGTAGAGTTGCTCTTAGATTCAATATTAGATTAAATTACTGTTCTAGTAATGGAAATAAAAGTATGGAAGAAGGCAAAAGACAAAAGTATTCACTTAAAAATATTCAAATGTTTGCAATTATTGGGTCACTTTAGGAAAAGTAATTCATATTTCACTTAAATATTTAGATTTTGTGTTTTTACTGCTGTTAAAACGCCAAGATGGGTAAAATATGACTGAAAAACTAAAAGCCTTTAAAAGTTAATTGAATATATTAACTTAATTTGATATGTTTTTACACACTTTTTTGTGATTTATCCACTGTATAGTTCTGAGCTATGACTTTTCATTTTACTCTTACATGTTCCATTTAGATCTAAATTTCAGGCTTCTTTGTTTTTACGCTATGTATGTATATGTGCAGTGCTTAACAAATTTATTAGACCACCACCCAAAGTAAGGTTAATGCCACAGCTGCCCTAAATTAACAGCATTGGTAATTTCCAAAATATTTTTTTATGTTTCTGCAATGGTTAATACACCAATATGTAGAAGCTCTTTAACCAAAATGATATTTTGAATGCTAAAATATAATTATTATTGTTATCCATGAATTTTCAAATATACTGATTTACAAAAAACCTGAAAAAAATAGTAAAGCACATTATTATTTCTTGACTAATATGTCAAATTATAGTTATTTACTTGCATTCCTGAACAGAAAAATGAGTTTTAGTGGTTGAATGTTATGCTTGATTCATTCTGACTTCTCAGAGAAGCACCGTGATCCGGCGCAAATTTGGGTATAAAAAGGTGAATTCAGTTTGAAATCCCTCATTCCTGTTCAAAATGGTAAAACGTGGAGAGCTCACTGAAAATGAAAGAGTCTGCATTAAAGCACTTCACGATGCTGGAGGGTCTCTGAGACAAATAGGACAGGTGGTCTAATAAATTTATTAAGCACTGTACATGTTTTTTTTTATTCCTGTTGAACCTTCAGTTGTTTCTGAGCCCACCACACAAGATTTAAGATGAGGAAACGTAACCAGACATAAGTACATTTTTTATCCACTATATCACAAAATTAAATCAATTTTTGGAAATCGTTCAAAAGAAAATGACAATTTATGCCTGTTTTCAAACTGAAAAAAAAACAAAACATTAATTTAACCCAGAAGAAGTGAATTGAACCTACTCAGTTTTAATAACCTTTTAATAATCACTTAATCAATACATTTGACCAGTACTCTTTGGCCATTAAAGCTAAAGAATTGGATTTACTTCAGTTTACTTGTTTTAAACTAAATTAGTACTTAGAACTACTTCCACTATACTGTAAGACTGAACAGTAAAGGGTTGGGGAAAAATAACGGTTGCATTCATTTAAAATCCAAAACAACATTTCAACTGCTTTTCTGAGTTGATAGAACTCATTTTTGATTTTAAGTTAACAACACTCAAACAATTTAAGTATTTTTTGTCATTCTACTCAAATAATTTGACTATCATACCTTAATCTGCAGAGTTTCCCCAGAGGGCATTTTAACCTTTTGCACCATGCATGAGGTTACCAACTCAGTTAAAGAGGTCCTGCCTATGGGGAGCAATGTTAGTATTGAGTGAATGGCAAAACTTAATGAGACATCAGCCACTGGTTCAGTGGGTCACTAACAGCCATTGTTGTGTATGGTTGCTTAAGTTAGCCTACCTTAGGTGGAATGGTTGCTTCAAGTGTCTTTAAAAACAAACACAATTGTTTCACTAAAAAAATATACACTTGAAGTATTGCACACTCAAGGTAGATGATTTAGCTTAAGTACTGCAAACTCAAATGAACATTTGAATGTTAGTTTTGAAAACTTAAAATAATTAATTTAAAACTAGTTTAACACACTTAATAAAGTTAAAATTAGAACTTATAACTCAGAAATATTCAGTTAGTGAAATTGCAGTGCCATTAAAATTAACAAGTTATTCAAACTCACAAAAGTCTAGTTTATTTAGTTTACTTGTTTATTCTGAGGTGAGTTTCAACATTTTTTTAAAGTAAGCTCAACTCATTTTATTTTACAGTGCATTCACTCCTGTTGTGATGTGAGCATCAGCAGTATGTGAGGCTACTACAAAAAAAATTATTATCAACACTGCAGAAGGAGGCTCAATACAGTGTTGTAATCCATAGTCTCTTGGAAGCTTGTGAATCAAACAAGAAAGAGAATTTAATCAACAGAAACTGAGAGTTTGTATCAACTTTTTATTAATTTTGGTCTTGGAAGAGTTCTGTTAACAGCCCTGGATGCGTTTTAATCGAAAGACATCATCTGAGATGTCATTGCTCATTCTCTAAATTTCTACCGCTGCAAAAAAAGAAAACAAAAAACAAACAAACAAAAAAATCATATTTGATTGAAAATTTGCATAAAAACTGATTGGTGGAAATTCCGCTCTGATGAGAAGCAACCGTTCATTATAAACTCAAGAAAGCTGAAGATTTGTTGCTATAGTACATTTAGTCTTTAAATAAGAACATAAAACTGAAGCAGCATATGTATCAGCTGATCAAACAAGACTGTCTCATGTTTTACAATCACAGGTTCAGTCACAGCTTTGTGACAACAGAGTTGTCCGAACATCAAATTAAATTAAAGCTGCAAGCAGCGAAAACGGGCCCTCAAAACCTGTCACATGTCGGGATATGTTGCAACCGCGGATGTGTAGCAACAGCTGGGTGCCAGCAACAAGGCATGCTTGAGCTCACTCATTAATTTCCAGAGCTTGCCGTTACTTTGGCAGTAAAACCAAATGAGCAAGAGGTATGAGTGCTAAAAATTTTGAATGCACCATAAAAAAATGAACAAATGACTGGATTGTCAGCTTCACAGCTCCTCTTTCTGCTCTGCTTTGCTCAGTTGCTCTCTCTCTCTTTCTCTTTTGCATGCTTGCAGCCTCACTCCTTCTACCTCGTGTTCATGCTCACTCCACAAGAGAAAAATGACTGAGTGGCTTACACATTAACTGATTGTCTTCAGACTGTTGCAATCATCAGCGTAGAAGGTAGAGGAGAAAATATAGATACAAATGTGTAAAGTTTGTTTCATTATTTTCTTCAGTGCTTTGATTTTTCCTCTCAGTTTGTTATTTTATCTTATATTCGGGGTTAAACAGACAGATAAAAACAGTACTTTACTGCAAACCAAGCACCCTCACTACTTTATATTTCATGCCTATGACACAAACGACCCCTCAAATAAAAGCCAAAACTCATCAGATTCCAACGGTATCCCTGTTGACACGCTGGGATCAAAAACCCATGAAGTAAACAGCAGACAAACAGAGCAAGCAAAAATCCTATTTGCCAGTCTGAACATTAAATTTCATCCTAACTTTGCTGTTTTTTTTTTTTTTAAATCAAAGGTAGTCCTAGTAAAATAAATCCACTTGTAAATGATATTCCAATGTCTTCCCATTATTTTAAGCCTATCCAAGTTTCTGTTCCTCCATTTTCAAAGTATCAGCCACAGGAACCAAAACGTGGTCTTTGCTGCCATCTAGTGTTTAACTGAATGTATTGACCTGTATTTGAACCAGCCTGTAGCAGTCCAGAGAAGGGTTGAATTGACATGATGACATGATTGAAACACGGGATCCAGAAGTGTCTCTGCATATATGGAACCCTGATCACAGTCTAAAAGCTTCATGAGTACAAATACTTTATAATAAACCTAACTGGTGTACATCCAGACTATTCCTCTCTCTAAATCATTCATTTTTTAAGATATTTTTTATTCTTTTACTTACCCCCACCTACTTTCTTGTTCATGACTTTAAATGTTTTGCCATGGCGACAGATGTGTAATATAAACAGATATAGATACATAATATACAGGGATACATAAGTGTACAAGTTTGTTTCATTATTGTCTTCAGTGCTTTTATATCTCATCTCATTTCGTCAATTTAACATTTATGGATAAATAGACAGATACAAACGTTTTTATGTGTTGTTTGCTGTTTGGACCCTGTCCCTAATTATGTTGCAATACTGTGTATCATCACAAGATGGCAGCATTGCCTTACTTTTGGTTCCATTAAGAGAAAACAGAGCTTTGAAACTTTCAGTGCACAAAGTGAAAAAAAAAAGGAAAATAGACTTGCTTTTGTTTTACAATATGGGTCCAAGAGGCTTAATTGTAGGTCCTGAGATCGCATACATGCTTAAGAATTTTTTAAAGGCCTTGGTAATATGTGCTCCAGGGGCTGAATTTTTAAAAAATTATAGGGAGCGCAACTGAGCCAATAAGCAAAGCCCACCCAAAACACAAAGTGCAGACATCTCAGATTCCCACTGTGACTTTTTGTGTCAGGCTTCAAGCTTGTACAAGTTTTCTAAGCTGTGGATAATTCTACTTCCTTTTCATGGCAAAGAAAAAATCACCATGGCCACACCCCTTTGAGTAATGAAAAAGTTACTATGAAATTTTTAACTATGACATGTCTTCTTACAATACACTTAACATGAAGGTGTTTGGATGAATTCCTCAAGAAGAATTTTGAAAATCATGACATCTGCAATGTGCTGCTTTTTGACAACAAAAATCAAAATGGCTGACTTCCTGTTTGTTTTATGGCATGGGTCCAAGAGGCTTTTTTGTAGATCTTAAAATGATGTATAAGCTCAACAATATTTAAAATCCTAGGTTAAACCTGTTGCAGGGGCTGAATTTTCCAAAAACTATAGGGGCGCCACTGAGCCAAAAAGCCACGCCCACATCTCTTTTTGCTCCTGGGTTTTTGTTGTTGTTGTTTTTTGCCAAGTTTCATGGCTTTACAAGTTTTGTAAGCATCAGATAATTCTACTTCCTGTTACATGGCGAATAAAAAATTTTGAAGGCCACACCGTTTTAGGTCTTAGTAATACAAATCTTGAGGGTGTGCATGTGCTAGTTTCACCAGGATTTCACCATTCTTGTAATAAATTGAATTTTTTAGTGTGGACCAGCCACTTTTATCACGATGAAGACTTTCAAATTGAGGGGCTGCCATGGCTGCGCCTTTCAGCTAATGAGAAAGTCCTGAATAATTTTTGACCTAAGACATCTCTTCTTGCGCGACACCAAAGATCAAGTAGTCTGGATGAACGCCCTCGGACAAGTTCGTTCAAATATGACCCCTAAAATATTCAGTTTTACCAAAAAATTCAAAATGGCTGACTTCCTGTTTGACTTGTGATATGGGTCCAAGAGGATTTTTTTGTGCATCCTGACATGACACATCTGTCCACAATTTGTTTGAAATCCTACGTTAAACCTGATGGGGGGATGAATTTTTTAAATGTTGTAGGGGGCGCCATTGAGCCAATAAGCCACGCCCACCTACAAAAAGAATATCAATCATCTCAGTATTCCAATGAGACTTTTTCTGTCAAGTTTCTTCGCTCTATATGTCCTATAACCATTTGAAAAAACCTACTTCCTGTTTCATGGCGAACAAAAAAATCGCCATGGCCTCGCCTTTTAACGTAGACGTTTAACCATTGTATATATGTAAGGCCAACTCCTTGGGAATTGCCTGAGTGAATTTCAGCATGATTTGACCATTCATGTAGGGTTTGGAACATGAAATTCAGGTGTTGTGACTTTCTGTTGTCAGAGGTTGCCAAAATTTCATGAATCTACGACAAAGTCAAAGGATGGGGCTAAAACTGTTAGGGGCACTATTTATGCAATTCTGAATGATCGCACAGGAAACCCAAAAAGTAACAAAATTCACGCGAGACCTGATGTACCTGCAAAGTTTCCAGAAAATTCAGAAATGTTAAGGCCCTCAAAAGTCCATGCAATGACGGCAAATGATAAAAATAATCCAAGGAATTACAATTAAGTCCTCGCACCCTCAGTGCTCGGGCCCTAATTACCATCAGTAAAAAGTGTTCATACAGTCATGCCATTACTGTTCTCTAATAAATGTCATTGCTGTCTCAATGCTCAGCTGTAATTCTTTGCCATAAATAGTTAACTCCTCTGAGTGACTTACAACAAAGGTTTAAAAATTTAAACTAGACATATATATAAGCTTTAGAAACTCTAAAATATGCTGCTAAAATTCTGCATTTTAGCTGACCAACTTTTCTAGGACTACCTAGAAAAAAGAAGCACACTTTTGGTGAAGCTTACTGTGAAGTTCAGGGTCAAAGAAGTCATGCTGTGAAAAATACATCTTGCAAAGCTTTTAAGAAACCCTACATTGTGCAGGTATGAGTGGAAAGTTGAAGAGCTGTTCAGAAAGTCTTTATGGTTATATAGTATCCGACAGATAGAAGACTTGTGTTTGCATCTTCTTCTGCCATGCTGCCACTGTGATGGATTGTGTCTATACACCGTGTGCAGAGTGATGGATGCCTTTCCATTTCAATTTAACACTCTTCCTGCTTGGGGAAGTTATTTATTCTCTTATAAACAAGTTTTTAGTATTGTACCTTTGAAGTGCATAAAAGTTTTTGAGATGTTTTATGTGTTGTTTACTGCTTTCAAAATGTGTTTGTATAAGTGAGACAGTGAAAGATACTTTATGTTGTCTGTTTCATTCTTGATCATGTTTAGGCTTGACTCTTTTTATTTCAAGCCCCTCTCGTTTCACTGTCAGATACATTTGTTTTCCTGACAGGTACTTGCATGGCGGCCGCTGCTTGCAGGTTTGCGTGTTTGGGAAATGTGAATTTATTCTGTGATGTGTACGCATGGTTTTGAACACTGAATAATGTCTTAACTGTCAGAGAGTCTTTGTTGCCTTTCAAATGACAGACAACCAAATATTGAACAATCACAGGAGCAAATTATCGACATTAGATTCATTCAAATATAGCCTCTGTTTACAAGCATAAATGTCCATCTGTTTTATAAAGATGCTCATGCATGTTGTAGGTGTGTTTTCTTGCTCTTTTAGAGCAAAAGGACAAGCTTCTCTAGCAATATACGGTCACAAATGAAGCTAAAAAGTCCCTTGTCAACTTGACAGTAACTTCTTACAAAGCTCATAAAATTAATAGACCCAAGCCTTAATTCTGAGTTTAAAGTGTAAGTGAACCCCTGGCTCAGAGCTAACTCCACCCACTTCTGTAATTCAAAAAATGCCCAGAAAGTGGGCAGTTTGGTACTGAGAGGAGGGAGGGGAAAAGGACAGTGTGGTGGCGGACCATGCTGGTCCTGAGCACTACCTGTTCGGGTCGTTTACTCCAGCAGCAGCGTTACTACAGCCGGAGCTCTCAGACCAGAAGCAGTGCAGGAGAGGATGGGAGTGGTCTCTGAATGGGAAAGTCAGTTAGAGGTGGTAACGCTCTACCTTTTATATAGAGTTTGTGATGTAAACCGACCACAAGCCCCACCCTTTCAGAAAAGATTTTTCAAGGCAGATGTCCATTTGAGCTAATTAAAAGCCGTAAAACCCAGATTTTTATCAGTTTGGTGCAAATTTCAGCTATAACACCAACACTAATGTGTTTTATTACAGTTCAGTAAATTACCTCAGTGTACAGATGAAAAAAATGTTAAAGTGTTCATTACTTCTTTAAGAAAGAGACATCCAGAATGTCTCTGAGACTTGTTAAGCACAAAAGTTGTAAAGATAAAAAGTCTCATCTTAATGCGTGTCATTGTTTAGAGTCCTCATCTTCTACTGTGTCCTCCTCATGGGTTGACAGCGCGATAACTCTGCAGGCTTTTAAGTGGACATGATGTCCGGCCTACGTAGACAATAACAAGAAAATGTGGACTGACTTCTATGTTTCAATTTGTCAATATAATGTGGTTTCACTGTCTAGACATTGATTTTGTCCACAGAAGGCTTTCATACACTTCTTTCCTGTCTGCGCTTTATTTCTGTCTCTGACTCAGAAATATTCTGCCTGTCTCAGAGGTCGAGGATGACAGCTTAGTAAGCACTAGAATAACAACTACTGCCAGATTTGTGCACAGACTTCTAACAGAAATAAACATCTGTCTAACAACCACTAAGGACTGGTTTCAAATGTAATATCTAATTTAATGACAAGTGTCTAATGACTTATTAGCAACTTAATATTACACCAACTTCTATGCATCGCAGTTAAACGACTTCCAGAGTATTACTTTTCAGTCTTGATATATGCTCAATAGTTTCTCTGTTTCAAAAGAGCTACAATATTTGAATAACTTATACTTAACATATTTAACTGTATTGAAAAGACTCAGTCTGTTTCTATATTCTCATCAGCTAAAGAAGTGGTGTACCACAGGGCTCTGAGCTCAGTCCCCAAAAATTTGTGTGCATTTAAAACCATATTTTAAGTACTTTTAAAATGTTTACCATTACCACCACTATGCTGATGATTAACATCTAGATCTGTCATTATTTCATAAAGTGTGAAACACAACACTAATGTGGATTTAGGGTCTATGTTCATAGCTGTGTTAATTTTCCACTGGCCTTGCTCATTTTCAATAAAAAAAAAAACAATGTAGTCCTACATTTTCAACACTCAGCATCTTTAGCTCCAAAATGCCCTTCATGATGTCCCTTTTTCTGTTGCCAAGAAGTTGAAAATGATTCAACTTTTTGAAGGATGTAAATATTTAGCTCACATATCTATTTAAACAAACCTTATGGATACGACTAAAGAAGCAAAGGTTAGCTTATTTAACCTAGCAACAATAGTTCCTGGTAAGAGGTGCTCTGAAACTGAGGCTTTGATCATCAGGGTCTCAAAATATTTGGAATTTAAACATAAAAGCAGAAGGTTTACACGTGGAGTTTGCAAAACACTCCATATAAAAGCCAAGTGGGCTTTCATGCATTTTGCACCGAGGAGAGAGCTCCTTCTTGCTATTAGGCTAAGATTGGTGGAGGGCTGAAGTGATGGTTGTCCTTCTGGAATTTTGTCCCATGTACACATGATCTCTGGAGCTCAGAGTGACCATTGGGTTCTTTATCACCTCTCTCACTAACTACCTTCTCCCTCAATCATTCAGTTCGCATGGGCGACCAGCTCTTGGAAGAGTCCTGGTTGTGTCAGACTTCTTCCATTGGAGAACTGTGGAGGCCACTGTGCTCTTGGGAACTTCAGTACAGGACAACTTTTTTTGTTGCCTTTCTAAGATCTGTGCCTTGCAGCAATCCTGTCTCTGAGCTTTGCAGGCAGTTCTTTTGACCTTGTGATTTGGTTTTTCCTCTGATATGTATTGTCAGCTGTGAGGCCTTCTATCGAGAGGTGTGTGCCTTTCCAAATCATGTCCAAACAATTTAATTTACCACACATGGACTCCAAATAACATGTAGAAACATCTTAGCAAAGATCCAGAGAAATAGAAGGAAACTGAGCTAAATGTTAAGCGCTATTAACACTAATATCAATGTGACATTTCTGTTTTTAATGAGAATAAATTAGAATAAAAATGATCATTTTAAATTGTAGCATCAGGCTGCAACATAAAATTTAAAAAGTGAAGGGGATCTGAATACTTTCTGAATGCATTGTAAATACTGTGACACAAAGTGATCCAGACTAAGGTTGTGCACACTAAAATACTGACACTAAAGAAGCCTTATTACCTTTACCATAAGTGTTTTTGTTTCTGCTTTTTCTCTAAATTGCTCATTTTAAAATTTTAGGGGAAAAAAAACAATCTCAGGTCAAAAATCATGGAGTTGTAGTCTGTGTTTTAACTAGGCCTGTTAATATAAACGTGTTAACTCGTGATTGATCTGGAAAGCTTAACGCATTTAAAAAATAACTCAATTTAATCATATTACTAAGTTTGACCACAGCTTCCACCCGTAGTCCTCCTGCGTGGATGTTTATGTCCCTGGGGTGAAAAGGTTAAAGATGGGTCAAACACAGCCAGCAGTGATGAGTGAGGAGACAGACCCTGGTCTGCTTCATGACAAATTTTTATTTAAAAAGCTGTCTAATGGAAATCTGGACAAAAAAAATAGTTGTATACAGCAGTGATGAACTGTCTTTACTCTGAAGTACAACCAGTCTGAAGTACCACCTTCGGGCAAAACACATCTTTTCTAATGTTAGCAAAGGTGCTAACAGCAACATGGGATCAAGCTATGATAGCTAATGTTGCTAATTCTGGCAAAGACTCTAACAACAACATGGGATCCAGCCATAACGCCAAGCTACACTGGCGTAGTCCAGGAGACCCTGATTTGTCCCCAAAACGACAAGATCTAAGCTAACTAATGCGATCGCTAATGGGTCACCAAAGACTGCAGACCATCGACATCGTTGACGACAAGGGGCTTCAAGACATCATCCTATGAGAACTACTGTCACAAGAATCCGTGAACTGTATGGCAGCTACAAAGGCAACTAAAGTGGAGCAGCTGACCCGAAGCTATATTTATTACACTAACGAGAGACCACTGGACATCAGTTGGCAACTTCAGCTACCTCGGGGTAACAGCACACCTGATCATTCACTTTACAGCACAAGTTATTTTGTACCTGATGTGTTTGTCTTCTGGGCTCATTTGCAGTTTATAAATATTTTTGCTCAGTGAAACAAGATACTCTGATTTACAAACCACAAATAAGTTTAAAAACTGTAGTTTGTTTAATGTTTCTTCATTTAAACACCATACTTGTATTAATTTATCTCAAACAAAAATGCAAGTAAATGGTAGTATTTTAAATGTTAATTTATAGATAATCGTAATAATAAAAAATACATTTTTTAGTAAAAAGCGCTTTCAAAGTGCTGTACATGAAGTTAAAATAATAAAATTAAACACTTGATAATAAGATTGTTTAAAAATCAAAAAGTTACTAAAACTAAAGAAATGCTGTGATTAATTATGATTAATCACAGCACAGTGATGTGATTAACTTGATTAATTTTTTTTAATCAATTGACAGCACTAGTTTTAACATATCTCCTAGACCATCACATCAACACTTTTCTCCCCATAGTCAAAGTTGTGCTACCTTGTAAAGTTCAAGAGATATTTGTTTGATAAAATGTCAAAGTTGTTGAAAAAAGAGAGGATGGGAGTGTCAGCTTGTCTGGGCAGATGAGAAGGTTAATTTTAGTAACTGGATTGTCTGCTCATCTTCCTGGCAGTAAAGGTTAAGCTAGACCCTGTACAGAAAAATTTTGAAATTTTTAAATAAAATATAAAGTAAAGCCTAATAGACCATCATCAGACATTTGGTCTTTGCAAATTACACTATTGACTGGCTTGATTGTCATGTGTGTGCATGTGTGTGCCAGGTGTGTGCGTAGCCATGTTGGAACAGGTGTTTCACACACATGGAATGAACTGAAACTAAATGTCAGGGAAATACCAGAGCATGAACTCTCCCCCAGATCTGGCATGTGTTTTCAGTGTGTGCGCCAGCACTCATGCATTAGAGGTCAGCTATGTTCTGGGCACCGTTGTTGTCCATGTGCCTGGGGACTACACAGCGTTTGGCCTTTAAACAAGCTCTGAATGGTACATGTTTGGAGCTTTTCTATGTGCAGCAGAACCAGGCATTGTTCTTTGTATGGTGACTTTATATTTACTCATGAATGTTAAGTTCGTGACTAAAGGCCTTTCATACAGATCATTTAACTGCAGCAGGTATTTAAGTAAAAGATAAAGGGTGGTCACTGTTAAAGTGCATCTGTCTGAGTCACAAGGGAAAACACAAAAGGAGTTTTTCAACACCACTGTTGCGATGTAACAGAACTAAATTATGAGAAAAGCTCCAGCAAGTATTAGGCAGCATTCAGCTGGGTGCAAAGTGTTTGGGACTAGGGTCCACATCTCCAAGTTTAAGGCCATGGTTGTCTACAAATGGTGGACTGTTCCCAAAGAGTGAGTCTTTGCACAAATAAAGGACTGCGAGTACACTGAGATCTTGTAAATAAGCAAGGTTAAAATGGATCACCACATTGGTTCATGCAACACTCACAATATTGCAGGACTTGTATTGGACCATCATAGTCAGAGCAGTAC
This sequence comes from Cheilinus undulatus, assembly GCF_018320785.1. NCBI lineage: Eukaryota > Metazoa > Chordata > Actinopteri > Labriformes > Labridae > Cheilinus > Cheilinus undulatus. Next base: position 25,686,135 of record NC_054870.1, on the reverse strand, counting down.
CTGAAGGTGAAGCTTACGATTTACTGGGCACTCTACAGTCCAACCCTTATGGATACAAGAGGCTGAAAGATTTTCCACTGGAAAGTGACTGGGCTTAGACTTAGACATGGAGTGAGGAGCTCAGAGGAAGCCTGGAGTGGAGCCACTGCTCTTTTACATTAAAAAAAAAAGCCAGTTGAAGTAGTTTGGGTGTCTGATCAGTATTCCTTCTGGTCACTTCCCATTTGAGGTATTCCAGGCGTCTACCTGGAAGGAGATCCTGATGTATTTACTACTGGAAACCCAGAGCTTGCTGGATGGAATTTTTATCCCATCTGGTCCAGAATTTCTTAGAATCCCTAAGGAGGAGCAGGAAAATTAATGCTGGAGAATGAGCAGAGGGAGATGAACTGATGGACATACGGAAGATGGATGGATGGATGGATGGATGGCACTGAATCCTCTAATGTTGGAACATGATCGCCAATAGACTTCTGCCTAACAAACATAGTTAATTTTGGACAACCCAGTCAGAAATGTATGGTATTTCAAAACATCAATGAACATACCAACACTTCCATCTCAAAGCCAACCAGATTAGACTTGATTAATAAATTGTCTGCTGTGATTATCTATGATTGATCTGTGATTATCACTTATCTCGAGGAAGTTTCAAGACAGTGGAGGTTATTTTCCCTTATAATTGAAAGACTTTTATCCACAGTCTGCCTTGAATATGGGAAATTAATCTAATAGCCTGGCTATGCAGAAATGAGAAGACTATGCAATTTGGAGTTAATGGGCTAAAGCATGGAGAGCCACTGGTATGGTACAGCTAACTACGGTCTTATTCAGGTTTTGATGCTTCAGTTATCAATATTTCTATATCATGATGATTGATCAATTGTTGAAATCAAAGTGGCAAACCAAAGATATTGAAACTTGTGGATCTTTTAATGGTAATACAGCTTGTGTCATTTCACACAGGCATTTGCATTTTTTTCTGTCTTTACTTTTGTCTCTAACTTTCAGTTGCCTGGCTCATTTGGGAAAGATTATATTTGACACCTTAAGATCCAAGTAATTTACTTTAATAGGAAGCATAATTCATTCCTGAAAAACAGTTTAAAAATGCCAGATGGAATTTAAGATGTCAGTCATTGGCTGAATGGAGGAGGGGGGGTGGGATCAGCTCTACAGACCAGTGTTTTAGTCTCATGTATAACTGCAGTACCTATAAATGAATAGAATTTGGCTTTTTTGACTCTTTAATGTCAAAGTAATGTCTACAAAGTAATGTCTCAATATAGGTCTCAATCAGCTTTGCCCATCTGGACACTGCAATTTTACGCCATTCTTCTTTGCAAAACTGCTCCTGCTCCGTCAGGTTGCATGGGGATGGGGCATGAATAGCCCTTTTCAAGTCCAGCCACAAATTCTCTATTGAATTGAGGTCTGGTCTCTGATTTGGCCACTCCAGAATACTCACCTCTTTGTCTTTATACCATTTCTGTGTAGCTTTCGCTGTATGTTTTGGGTCATCCTCTTCCTGAAAAGGAAATCTTCTCCCGAGCTGTAGTTCTTTTGTAGACTGAATAAGAATGTCCTCCAGGATTTTCCTATATTAAGCCGCATTAAATTTTACCCTCTACTTTTACAAGCCTTCCAGGACTGGTTGCCAAGAAGCATCCCCACAGCATGATGCTACCGCCACCATGCTTTACGGTGGGGATGGTATGTTTGTGATGATGTGCAGAGCTTGGTGTCTGCCAAGTGATGGCCAAAAAGCCCCATTTTGGTCTCATCAGACCAAAGAACTTTATTCCACTTGGCCATGGACTCTCCCACATGCTTTTAAGCCAACTCTGTTCGAGATTTAATCTGAGTTTCCTTCAACAGTGGCTTTTCTTTGTCACTCTCCCATAAAGCTTCAACTGGTGAAGAACCCAGGCAACAGCTGTTGTTTGCAGAGACTCTCCAATCTCCACTGCTGAAGCCTGTAATTCCTTCAGAGTAGTCATAGGTGTCCTGGTGGTCTCTCTTACTTGTCTCCTTTTTGCATGGTCACTCAGTTCATAAGGAAGGCCTGATCGAGGTAGATTTGCACATGTGTCACATTCCTTCTATTTCATGATGATGGACTTGATTGAACTCCATGGGATGTTCAGTACCTTGAAAATCTATTTGTGTCTTTCCCCTGACCTGAACTTTTTAATAACATTTTCCCTGTGTTCTTTTGTCTCCATGGTGTAATGGTAGCCAGGAATACTGATTAAACAGTGACTGGACCTTCCAGACATAGGTGTCTTTATCCTACAGTCACTTGAGACACATTCACCACACTCAGAGGTTTATTTGTAAAATAATTTTGTCAAAAAAGTCAAAATTATACTGATCCCTATTGATTTATAAAATCATAAAAGAGTAAACAACCAAGGGGGTGAATACTTTTTATAGGCACTGTATGTATGAGTATTGCCTAAATAGTCAGGCTCAAACAATGATTTCCTAAATCTTACAAAGTCTCATTGCTTAAATCTTTTTTCTTACCTATGCACTTTGTTTTGATTTTGCCTTTATGTAACATTTTAAGACATCATCCCCTGATGCATGTAAAAAGCTAAAGTTGATTTAATGAAGACAGTTTGAAACGTGCATGTATGAACTGAATCCTCTTGACTACACGTACTGCTGTGGTTCTGTGTTGACGGATTGGTACTCTTTCATCTGTTGGTGTCATTTGGTTGTTGTTTTTCAAACTTTCTTACTTTTTCTTTCACATCATGGCATGAATATTAGTGTTACAAAATGACTTAAAAGACAAGTTTTGTACTGACTTTGATCAACCGTAATTTTTTAGGCAACTTAATTCTCTTGTTTTGAAATTAGATTCTTTCTTCTTTCAATTCTTCTATTAGTTTGTCATCCCAACTCCTTTCTCTTTCAGCCACTAAATCTCTTTTCCTTTCCTTCATTTCTTGTGAGCTCATTATTTCTCTGTCCTCATGTCTTTTCTTTCCTCACTACAGTCACAGCTCATGCGGCCTTCACCTTTTTCCCTTGCAGAAGTTGATGGCCATGTTTCCTCTCTTTGACTTGCAGACAAAGAAACAAACGTGCATGCAACCTCTCACACTTGAACATTCAGTATCAAAACAGAGTTCAGATTACACACCAGCACATTTACTGAAACAAACATGTTGTGAACAAAGCACAAACACACTTGACAGCAGGGTTACTCTCTGTCAGACTATTCTCTGCTGAGAGGCTGTGGGTGGCATGATGATTTTTGTTGTTGCAGCGATGACGCCTTCACCATAACAGACTGTGGTATACAAGCAGAGCCACACACACTGACAACAGTGTAAACACAAAAACACCCTGTTAGGGATGGAGAAAGGTGACAGGAAATACAATATGTCAGTTTGCTCTCATGTTAAACATTGTCATTTTTCCCTTGTGATAACTTATTCGTCATCCCTGGCCAGATTTCCTGATGTGGGCATTCACCATAAAAGCACTCAAACAAAGTAATGACTTTCAGGATTTAATTGTGAAGAAATTGTTGGAAATAGCATGAGTATCACTGGTTTACCTTGGCTTTAGCAGCATTAGCAGTGCGCGTAATGAGCTACAGTGTTTACAGCTGCTTCTTTTACCTTGTTTAACACTATAGCCTATTTCTTTGAATCATCATGGATTTTTAACAAGAAAGTCATCAGTTCAAACACACCACTCAAACCGAGTCAATCCATTGCAGCACAAACAGTCAAGTGCATAAGTTTAGGCTTGTAGGGTGCAATGGATTCACCACAGGGCCTGGCATGGAGGGGGCAGAGTCAAATTCAGAAAAAGGTTATCTGTCCCCAGGGTTTCAAGCGAGACACATATTGACACACAGGTGCTTCACTCAGCAGTCAAGGTCAAGCTTGTTGGCATCTCTTCTGTCCAGGCCTTTACACACCTGGTAATACACCTGGAGAACACTGGTCTGGTTTTCAGGCCCTTATGACATCTACAGCATGACCAGGGGCTTGTGGCAACTATACTACCCACCCAGAAGGTATCCTAGGCCATTCTTGCTCTCCACATCCACCCTTTACTCCACCCTATAAGTGTAAACTTTGTTCATGTTGAAAAGATTATTTTCCCATGGTAATATGCAGACATCCAGAGCTTGACTGCTCGATGGTGCCCTGAAGCAGCTCAGTTGCCAAATCTACTTCAGTCCAATTTTTTGCCCTAGTATGCCTAAAAGTTCTGCATAGCACTGTAGCTTGTGTTAAACACTCAGACAGGCCAACAGAGAAACCCTGCGAAGTATGCATACTCGCTGTATGTTACTGTTATTATACACATACACTTGCAGAAGAAAAAAAACACATTTATCTCATCAGACTGAGCTGTTGTCCATCACATATCACTCTCCTACACTAACAGTGGCTTCAGTTAGGCCTTCTGTGAGTACCACAACACAATGCATGCAAAAATGGTGTTGCAAAAATCTATTCTCTGTCTGAAATTTCACTGGTGACATTACTAACACTAGCTTACCATGCACCACTAGGATGATGTCTCAGACTTTGTCAAAGGGAAAACAGATGAAAATAGAATTTATGAATGTTGGTACATTTGTACATCACAGACTTTTTGCTACATTTCTTTCTAGGCATGCATTAACGACCCACAGAAAACAGATCTGGGAACCACTTTTGGGTCCTGGCCCACAGTTGAGAACCAGTGCTTTAAAGCATATGGATGTCTTATTTTACAATTGAGACCACTGTGATGAAAAAATAATACTTCTAACTTCTGAAGCTACAATTGCCTGGGAGATAAGTCTATGTTGACCATCCCACTAAACAGAGCTGAAGGAAAACATCCCTGATTTTTTTCATGAAGACTAGGACATGTATTTAATACAGAATTAACAATACCCAAAGGTAGGGATGAGTATCAAAAACTGGTACCAACACATACAATACCTACCAAACTAAATTACAACACAGATATCGATACTTCATTTGGATACCCAATGAAAGGCAAGAAATACATTATGGAATCTGTGTGATTTATGTATGGAGTTACACTGGTCCTTTTCTTATCCCATGTTTGGCACCTTAAAAAGATATTTCTGCAAATCATTTATGATACCCAAACAGCTTTTATTCTCCTGTTGACTTTCAACACATTTTTTCCTCTCAAAAGTATCGATTCAGGCACAGTTTAGGCACTGGCAACGTATAGAAAGAATTGATTTAGCACTGGTATCAGAAACAAACCCAAACGATACCCAACCCCACCCAAAGCTTTTTTTTTTAATCCCCTAAATCTATTTAATTTTTTAAGCTCTGCTCTGCAGTTTGCAAAATACTTAATGAAACAAGCAAATCTAGACTGTACTACAATGAATATTTCAAGGGAATTTTCTCAAACATCTTCATGGAAAGTTTCAGGTATTATGAGGGGACTTCGAGAAATTTTTCCAAATAATTTTAGACATTTTCAGAAACTTTCTTTTTTGTTTGTTGCAAAGTTGAAGAGTTTTTGTGACATGTTGAAGCCACCAAAAATGCAACTCAGTTGGACCTAAAAAGTAAGGTGATTTCTTTCTAACAAGGTTCTCATATTGCTTTCAGTGCCTGCTCTTTAAACCAGAAACTGTTGAAGAAACATGAGAAGAAAAAGACAAATTCTTCCAATTTTATTTATTGTGCTGTTTGGTATCTGTGTTTTACATGACTGTTTTTATGTGTGTATAAAACCAGTCAGCGTTACATTACACTGTATAATAAAGTCCCACCAGACTGATAGCTAGAGGGAGAAAAGGAAAAATGGAGATGGTGGAAGAGAATAAAAGAGCGGGAGAGTAATAACACCAATCAGACAGCATTAGCAGAGCAGAGAGCAGTAATTGAAGCTGTGAAGTGTGACTCATTGATAGCTAGCGAGACCTGACACACAAACACAAAGAAGAAAAAAAAACACTCAACCACTTGTTCCACTCTCCATCTTTCTCCCTGTGCTGCCATTATTATTAGCACTTATTTTCAAAGTAACTCACACACCTTCCTTTTTACAGAGCCACACACACATATGATTTCTCCACCATTTTCAACAACACTCAGAAATAGCTTAATTCTTTACATCTCCACATAATCCTACTCAATCTATTAAAAATATACACAAACACTTCCTAATTCTTCCTCACACACCCACACAAAACTCCAAACACACACACTCCTTCCCTAGCTTGGCATTAACACAGCACTGCCAGCTCCACCACACAAGAGCTTCTTTCTGTGCCGCCCGCCCACCTGCTGCACCACACACCATCATACAGAGAGAGAGAGCGAGAGAACGAGAGAGAGAGAGCATTTTCAACCTCTGCCGAGAGAAACACTTAATGGAAAGTACCATGTTTCCTGTGAACGTCACTCAAAGTGTCCTCTATTTTCACCATACATTTCCTTTCACATACATGGGAGGCTGATGGTCTTTACAGGTTGGAAGAGAGGTAGATGTGCTTGTAAAGCCACATCTGAGTGATTTAAGTCCATTTTCAGCCAAGTCCAGGACTTTGATGGTTAAAAAAAACAGAAAACAGAGTCCTGCCTTTAACACAGTTAGACAGCCGTTGTGAAGGTGTTCAATATGTTACTGTTTCTCACAGAAACGGCACAGAAATCAGCAGCACAGAAATCTCTGTTACAGTAGCAATCAGTAACCATGGAAACCTGTTTGCCACGGCTATGCTGTTTCAGAACTGTAACTACTTCATCTTTAAAAGTCAGAATAAAGACTACTGGACAGTTCAAAAATAAATGTGTGCATCATGAGGAGTAGAGTCCTTAACTGCCCCCAGAAATGGACGTCTGTCTGACTATATGTAGTAATAAACATCATGGAAAAATGAAAATTCTCCTGTACTGCCTTATATTGTCTTGTCACTCTTTCAATGCGATAATTTATCATATTTTTATTGGATTTATTTCAGTGTTTCTTTTATTTTAATGATAAATTAAGTGCAAAGACATCATCCATCCATCCATCCATCTTCTTCTGCTTATCTGATGTCAGATTCTGGTGGCAGTAGGCAATGTAAGTCAACCCAGACATGCCTCTCCCCAGCAGCGGGATTCCGAGGCACTCCCAGGCCACATGGGATACAAACACCCTCCACTGAGTTCTGGGTCTGCCTCTGGGTCCCCTCCCAGTTAGATGTGCCCGGAAGTCCTCCACAGGGAGGCAACCCTGATACTGAGTCTATCCACTGTCCTCCACTATCTAATAAAGGCACAAAAAGGCCCAAAAGTAAATCTTAAAAAAGAATTAAGCATTGCCAAGAAATCAGAATAAATGGCCATTCAACGTCAATCAAGCCATTATTCAAGCATTCTCAATAAATGCTGTTGCTTATATCTTTTCAAAATAATGACACATATAATTGCAGCTGTCTGATCATGTGCTTGTTGTACTGTGAAGACTGTGACCAAGGCTCTCATCAGGTTGTGTCTCCACAATACTCAGCTTCAACCTCTCATCTCTCAGCTCCCCCAGTTCCTCTTGTCTTCCTCTCACTTCCTTTTTTGTTTCTTTACCATCTCTGCCCCCACCTTCTCTTCGTTCTTCACTCATGCCCTCTGCCTGGTCTTTGAGTTGCGTATCATGACACTGTTTTATCCCGTTTCTTACATCGGTCTTGTTTTGACATCTTGGTTCAGTCCTTAGTGTCCTCAGGTTGTTCCTAGCCTTCAGGAAGTAGTCCTCCAATTCTGCCACGGGTCCCTTATCAGAAAACAGACAGTCCAAGTATGCCTGGGCGTACTGATCTGTGCTGATCAGGTCCAGGTTAATGGAGGTGAACCCAGCTGCAGAGGTGTCATCAGGCCCAGAAACTCCCCTTCTTCTCTCTGGTTACATTAAAATACTAAGTTCAGTTAAATGTCTTGAATAAAACTGGACTTTTACTTCTGCATCAGGTCTACACCATAGCTATGCCTTAGTGGTTTACTTATATGCTGGTGCATGTGTGAAGCTCTGCAATACTCCTACTCACTGCTTGTTTGTGTACAGGAAACCATGGTGACTGAAACCAAGTACATTACATTGGAGCTAATATATACTGAGCTGCAGATGAGAGGAGATGTCGGAGGAGAAGATGGGGAGTGTTTGGCATTAGGTTCAGTCACTAAGAGATCTGGATGAAGAAATGCACTTTTGATATTTTCTAATGTTTGCATGTAGATTTGGTCAATCAGTTTTTCACCTGCAGCTATCTATCTCACACCAGAACACACACATTGTGCCTTTAAACATTACTCAGAGACTAGCAGTCAACTGGTGCAACCCAGCAGGCCAATCACATTTTTGTGGAGGTGCACATCAGGCTGTGTAAACTCTAACTATAGAACTATGCAAAACTGCAGCATATGCTGCAGCGTAGATCTGATGCAGAAGTATAAATCTGGCTTGAGAAAGTCACCAGTAGTTTTGTGATTTTTTTCAAATCCAACTTCTGTACCTGTCTCTGTCTCCATGGCAGAAAGAGATATGGTCACACTCTTTCCAATCTCTCTGTCTGTCACCGTGAGTCCTGTCATGGATCCTTCCTCTGGCATCTCACTGGACGGTTCATCTGATGCCAACAGACCCCCTCGACATTTCATGACACAGAGTGTATTTGACTTAAAGCGCCTGTGATGAAATGAGAGGAAGGTTACAGGAAGGCAGGAAGTGGAAGTAAATTAGCTCACTGTATCCCTTTTTTCCCAGTCTGACTCATCCCAGTGTAGATGTGTCTCCATACTGTATATAACAGTTCAACACTCAACCTCTCTCTTGAAAGAACTTTATAGATGCACTCAGTAACTTTAAGATTTTGACTTTTACTCGGGTATGAGATGTTTCGGAGTGACAGTGAGCGAAAATGCATTGATGAAACAGTCCAGTCTGCTTACATAATGTCTACAGCTATTACCTTGCTGAAAATATTTACAGCACGCTGAAAGATTGAGGCTAGACTGTACAGGCAGTTTTGATGGTTTATTGTGCCGTATTTCACAGACTGGAGAGTGTAGCTCAATGTTGACAGCTCTGTGCAGCTCTGTTTTATTAGGCTTCTGCTTTCTCTGAAGGGTTGTGTTTGCTGTCTAAAAAACATTGAATAAAAAGCATGTACTCATTATAGGATTGTATGCTATGCAGTGCAGTAACTTTCCCTGCTGTGTAAGTTGTCCTTCTAGAGTCTGCAGCTGTAAATGAAGTGTTTCTGGTACTTTGAATGTCTTTTGCAATTTCATTAGTTGCTTGCAATTCAACCGTAAATTTAAAAGGATGGAGCATTAGCCTCCTGGGAGTGAAGCCAAAATATTACGAGATCCCCCTGCTGGAAGGCTTCAAGACAGTCTGAGTGTAGACCATTCATCTCTGGCGGTCACGCTGATAGTAGGGGTGGGAATCACTACTGGCACCACGATACCATATTATCACAATACTTGGGTCACGATTTGATATTATTGTGATTTTAAACATTTTGTGATACAGTGAGTACTGCAATAAAATATAGTGCGATATATTTTGATCTATACCAATTTTTCAACTGTTAAGCTGATTACACATTAGTCCTGCCCTCATGTTTGTTGTCTTTCCACAGTATTTTATTTTCATGCACTTCTTGCAAACCTCATGTGTCATGTCCATCGCATTTATGCTCTGCTTGCATTCCTAATGTCCTTCCCTTGTGCTGCCATGTTGGTTGTACTATCCTTCTCCTGCTGTATATAGCTAAGGTATGACTGTCACCTCTGTTGACCTCAAAAAATTGACTTTATTTTTCCATTAGCTATTAATTTGAAAAAAAATTTATAGTTGGTAGAGAAGACAATATGATATATCACCAGACAAAATATCGCAATATTATGCTGTATCGATTTTTTCTCCCACCCCTGGCTAACAGATGTTCATATTTAAAAAGAAATGCTAAAACTTTCAAAATAAAACCGGATTAAACTTCCACTTAGGGCTAGGGTAAAGGTTTAGATACAGTTATGATACCAAAACTTCAAAGTTAAAAACCTGATCTGCAAAGCCTAATTACAAACATACATAGAAACATTCTAATGTAGCAAACGTACCTTACAGTGCTCCATTGGCCCTGTTGGCTGCATAAGCTACACAGTTTACCAAGCTATGTAGCTCGTGGGGCTCAGGCTAAACTCACTAATCAGCTATGTATCTATATTATCTACATAGCTAAGTAATCTTTAGCTAAAGCTCACACTGCAAAAGCTAACTTAGCTATAGATAACATTGCTACATAGCTAACATATCTATGTAGCTCATGTAGCTACATAGTTAAAGCTAAGCTCACAAAGCAGCTATGTAAGCTATGTATCTACATAGTTAAATAAGCTTTAGCCACGTTTGTTAAAGCTCACGTTGCTTAAGCTAACTTAGCTATAGAAAGAAGCACTATGTATTTAACTTACACATCTAACACAGCTAATTAGCTAAAGCTAAGGTCACAAAGCAGCTATGTAAGCTACTCAGGTACATCATCACCTTAGCTATTTTATCAGTGTAGCTACTTTAGCTTTGGCAACATTTGCTAAAGCTCAAGCTGCTGACGCTAACATACTGAGTGGTGATAATCCCAGTACACTGTATTGTTTGACTGATGTAACTACTGTGCTACCTGTATGCAGGTATAATTTGTGTGAGGTCTTCATTGTATTGCTCCAGTGCTGCCCTTGCAGAGAGAGGCTCAGTTTGACCCTCAAGAACTGCGAGGTGAAGCAACATCTGGGTGTGAAATGCTGCTCCACTGGCCCAGTGCCTCAGAGACCTGGAGGAAAAAGACAATAGAAAAAATGAGCAAACTCTTCTTTTTGCATTCTCATCTTCATGTTACTTCAGTGCATGCTAAGGTTGTCAACATTGTTGAAATGTCACTTTTTTTCAGCACCACATGATTTGAATGATATCCCGGTCATCCCAAAGGACAAGCAAAAACTCATAGGATATATTTTTTGTACAAATCTTGTGTAGTTTGCATACTATAGTGCAGTGGTTCTCAACTGGTAGGTCAGGACCCAAAAGTGGGTCGCAAGCCCTTTCAGTGGGTCGCGGATGTGTGCCTGGGAAAAAAATGGCACCAAATTGTCAATGAGACTCCATAAAACATGCATGTTTTGTCCTATTTCATTGTTTTTGTTACAATTTTTGGACTGTCTTAGGCCCAAGCGCTACTATTTTTTTAATTAAATACATCACATTGACCAAACAAATTTCCTAAGATTTGGGTCACAAGGAGCTGAGGAGTTGATAGTGGGTCCTGTGACTCAACCAGTTGAGAACCACTGCTATAGTGTATACTTTCAACCCTTCCTGTTTCTTTTCTGTATGATACTCCCCCATGTTCTCGAACCTGGAGTCGCAGTCTCCCCCTAGCAGACACTTCTTCAGCTGGGTGAGAGTGAAGCTGATCTGGGCCTCCAATCTGACGAAGTCCTGGATCAGCTTGCTTTTGTCATTCAGGTTAATCCTAGAGCGCTTCAGGTACTCCTCCATCACTTCCTGCAGCTCCCACACTCTCTGCTGGCAGTACAAATTCATCAATATTACTGAAGACTGACTTTTATTTACAGATTTTTTTAAACAAAGTTGTGTCTGATCATCAAGAAGTGATTCTTTCAGTATTTTTATGTAAACCTCTGTTAAACTCTATTATGAATTAGCTTTTGTACTCTCAGACTCATGAAATTAAAATCTTTTTGAAGTGTTCAGCAAACTAAAAATAATTTCATATCACCAAAAGCCACTGTCTTTTTAAACCTTTTCATATTTTCTACCCTGGCTGTACCTGGGATGATGATGATCCTGCTGACTTCTCTTTCACACCAGATGACTGTTTTGTGGATGAGTAGGCCATATCCATCACCATTGTAACCACTAATCCCACCAGGCCAGCCACACGTGGCTCTTCTGAGAAGGTTGACAGTCTGCCTATCAAATCCCTCAGATATGTGGGTGCCCTGTTCCCAATGTTGCTCTGCAGCTGGATAAGAGGGGGGAAAGTGTTAATGGCATGCTAACCTCTTCTTTAGCATCTTTCTCAATAAAAATAAAAATGCTTGCTGAGTACATTGCTCTCCCATCTTTTTAAGAGGAAGTGTTTTGCCATCATTATATTGATCTTCTGGGCCGCTGTATTGATTTGTAACATCTTTATAATCCTCAATAGAACATGATTTTTAATACAGAGTGCTGCATCATTTTGCACAGTTGCTCTTTGTTAACTGTCTCAAGGCAACAACATCTTTCTTTGCTCTTGTGTTTATCTCCATCTGCACTTCATGGCGGGATGGTTTTAAAGGTGAAATCAATAAGCAGTTTAACCACACAGCCTGTTCAGCAGAAAGAAATACCCTAATGTTTTATAGTCAAGTATTTGCCTCTTCAGTGTTTTCTTTTCTGCAGCATCATCATCACTCAGATATAATACTGCAACATTATTTTTCAATTTTTCACCTGTTGCAATTGTTCCTGGAGGCGGGCCCGGGAATCAGAGCTCTCGCTGGGATTGGCTAAAAGAAGAGGGTGGACGACACTAAGGTGAGGCACAGCACCGCCTTCAAACATGGCTTTGAAGAGGAGAGAACCAACTGCATCTTTCATCTGGGAAAGCTCCTCTTCTGAAGAAAACAGCTGACCCATGGTACTTTAATATGTGTTGGAAGTTTATTTTTCTAAATCATGGAAGCATCTGTAAAAGAACAGAAAAGGTTAAAAATGCTACACTGTGAAACAGCAGGTGTAAAAATAAGGTAACATAAAGTTTACACAGTAGTAAAAGTTAATTCAGAAAGTATTCTGGCCTTCTACAATTTTTTTTTACTTATTTTATGTTGCGGCCTGATGCTACAATTGTTAAAATTTGTTTTTGCTCTAATCTACACTCAGTAACCCACCGTGTCAAAGTGAAACAGAGTTTAAAGAAAATCATTAAAAATAAGAAACTGAAATTTCAGATTAATATAAGTTTTCAGACCCTTTACAACAACACCTGAAATTCTGCTTAGCTTCCTCCCATTTCTCTGGATCTTTGCTGAGATGTTTCTACACCTTGACTGGAGCTCACCTGTGATAAATTAAATTGTTTGGACATGATTTGGAAAGGCACACACCTCTTTATAGAAGGCCTCACAGCTGACAGTTAATACCAAGTCAAGCCATGAGGTCAAAGGAAATCCCTGCAGAGCTGAGCTGAGTCAAGATTGTTGCAAGGCACAGATCTGGGGAAGGCAACAAAAAAGTTCTGCTGCACTGAAAGTTACAAAGAGCACAGTGGCCTCCATAACTCTCAGATGGAAGAAGTTTGGCACAACTAGGACTATTCCAAGAACTGGTCACCTGGCAAAACTGAGCAATTGGGAGTGAAGAGCCTTAGCGAGGAAGGTGACCAAGAACCTGATGGTCACTCTGACTGAGCTCCAGAGATCCTGTAGGGATGGGGCAAAGTTTTAGAAGGACAACCATTGCTGCATACCCACTGAGTGGCCAAATGGGCTTTCATGTATTTTGCATGACGACAGTCAGCTGTGAGGCCTTCTATAGAGAGGCCAGTAGAAAAATCTTAGCAAGGATTGAGTGAAATGGAAGGCATTTGACCTAAATTTTAAGTGTTTTGCAAAGGGTCTGAATAATTATGTCAATGTGATATTTCAGTTTATAAATTAATTTGCAAAACACTCTAAAATTCTCACTTTGTCGAGATGGGTTACTGAGTGTAGATAAATGAGAACTAAAAAAAAAAAAATAACTGTAGCATCAGGCTGCAACATAAAAACACGGAAAAAAGGTGAAGGGGGACTGAATGCTTTCTGAATGCACTGTAGTGTTTGTATGTCTCACACTCTCAGCAGAGCCAGATTATACTCTTCTTTTCTATTCGTCTTGTTGCCGAGCAACCAGAGCAGTTGGCAGAAAGAAAGATGCACTCTTAAGTTACATCTTGGACTTGTAGTGTTCTTCACAATTAAGTTAACAACATATGTTAAAACCTATGAAAACAACGAAGATGGATGGTCCAGGACACCTCTGAGAGAAAGAACGGTAAATTTCCATCAAGAAAACCCCAAAAAGGTGATAAAGAAGACCTCAGGCTCAACTACAACTCCTGGCTAGCTTAAAAGCTAACAACAACTGCCAGTAACTGCCATGGAACACTGCCTGATTAACAGGAGACTACTGAATGCTACCTAATGAGGTAGCATGGGACAGCGCCTACGAACGCAGCGGCCTGGCACTCCATCACTGGCGTGCCCACAGAGTTTACATCTTTCCTGATGGAGATTATCCGGAGAACGGGGCGCTCGGAGACTCACAGGAGGAGGACGTGGAGCAGCACAACACCTACAGCCGGTGGAGAGGAGGCAGCGACGGCATTGTGCGAGAAGGCGAAAGCGGGGCAAACAAGCCGGGCTGCAGGCTAGGCTAAGAGCACCCCACACAAACCTGCCCTACCAAGCATCTTTCTCCCGGATGCCCGCTTCCTTGCCAGCAGGATGTGAGGCTGCGGATTTCACTAAGACCACTGAGTTTGCTGCTACAGAGGAGACTGCCAAACGTAATTTTGTTGCATCTTTACAATGCAATGACAATAAACAACCATCTATCTTTCTATCTATTGAGAGATCATTCAGATCGTTAGTTCACTTACTAGATCTAGCTTTTTAAGTATCATGTTTTCAAGCACAGACATCCACATTTTATTAAAGGGCTTAAGGCTGTTTAAGTTGAGACGATGTTAAATATGGCATTGACTGTGTTGAAACAAATGGCCTTTTTCCACACATTTTAACCCTTATTTTTACACATTTCTCATAGATAAACTTCTTTTAAAAACAGTGTGTTTCAGTGGGTCTATGCACCTAAAACAATGTCATTAGTCCGACAGCCTACTTTAAATACAACTTCACAGCTCGAGACATAAGCCATATTAACAGTACATTAACATCTATTGTATGACGTTATATTTTCCAAATACCTCCAAAATAACGCATTAACATTTCCTAGTGATACTCCAGCATCTTCTAACCTCTCTTTTGCTGCAGTGATGTTTTGGGGAGCCGGTGTTGTTTCTCCTCACTCCTCTGTTGCCTCACCTCCCAAACGTCAACGAGATTACTCAAGACAACACCAGACAGGGCTGTTCGTCAGCGGTGAGCCCACATCGCCTCCTACCTGCAAGGATAAAGTAATGCATATAATGTGAATGGCTTGAAATGGAGAGTTTGTCAAGTCCTCAATGTCAAAGATGCCAGACTGTTTGTATCTAATCTCCATGCCAGAATGTTTTTTTTTCTTAAAACATGAAGAATTAATCTTCAGAGAAAATTCATTTAGCCCTCTTTTTCTTAAGTGCCATCTTTAAGTGAGTGATAGTGAGATTAAACTAATCCTCCATGTGCCCGGGGGACTCCCTGGAACACGCCAGGGGTCCTTGGGAATGAAAATAATAGGTACAAACTCTTTATGGCTGTGTTAAACATTGAAAAAATAGGCCAAGGGCTTTCAGCTTTTTTATTTAGCTAAATGGAGCAGTGGCCTTGCTAGTGGCGTGATGTTGACTTTTTTTACTTGATAAAATGTGGGGCAAGGGGATTTGGGATTTTGTGTAGTGTGAGAGATGTTCTTTTATAACTGGGACAAGGGCTTGAGCTCTCAAGCCTCAGAGTTGTGTGTTGTAATACAGCTGTAGTAAAATTAAATGCATCACAATGTCTAGTGAGATTTTTTGTAGAATTGACTGGGTCTTCATGTAGAAATCATCTCATAGCTATTCAGATTTGACTTCCAAGACCCTTGATTACATAGGTCACTTGTTATTACATTAAAATGGCATATGCAGCTTGTGTTCTCATTATTTGATGTTAGTTTTCATGCTAAGTGTTTTATCTATACATAGACATTCTGTATGTGCTCTTCTTTGGTGAAAAATTGACTTCTGTTTTCCACTCAAGTGTTGCAGTCTTTTTCATTCACAATACATCTCATTGGTGAATAGTTTTTTTTTCTTTGCTCCTGCTGATTTTCACACCCTCTTGTACAGACAAACTAACAATCATCAAATCTGATGAGTATGCATCGTTGTAACTCATTGAGAAATTCTTTCAGGACTCTCCCATTCAGCCCTTAAGCTTGTTATTGGTATACTTGTACCTTTCTGTTGGATTTTAAAATGGATTGAAAGCACAAATTCATGGTTTTGTTCACACTGGCATCAGCTTTGGTTTCACTCATGGTTCAAAGCTACTTTTAGAGGCTCTACAAACATTATGACTCCATCACTTGCCAGGCACTAAACAACAGACATCAAATGTTTGTACCTCTCACCAACACCAAAGAATGCTGGATTCCATCATTTGACCAGAATCCCTGTCGTTGACCTTACTAGCACAATTAAAAAAAAAAAAAAAAACCACAGTGATGTTATTGGTTAGCTTTTAGAGACAGTAAACCCTTAAGTGACATACAGCAGTTAAACACAGAACGCACAAACAGAAGTGCTGTTTGTCAACTGGCAAGGCAGGCAACTGCTTGGGCCCCCTGGCCAGTAGGGGCCCCTGAGTGTTGGAAAACTTCAAACCACAGCAGTGGTTCAAAATATGCAAAATTTCATGACAAACTTTCCGGGGGGGGGGGGGTGCTGTCTCTCTCAAGTGCTGCTGTCTCTTGCAGCACTTGTTTGCATAAAATTTTCTTGCAAAAACCCTAAATTAGGGTTGTCTAAACTTTTTCCACAAGGGGCCACATGTATAAATATATAGGGTCCACTTTCATATCCCTCACTATGAGGATATCGAAGTTAGTGAAACAAATCTAATGTATGCTTAGCGACTGGATATGCTTAAATGGCTTTTCAATGGGTGTCAAGGCAAATAACCAATTATCTTAAGGCTTTTGGGGAGGCCAATCAGGGGGCTCTAGTCAACTCAGGCAACCACTGGCTCCACCTCTGAAATACTATTGGTACTGCTATTTGCTGCTGCAATTAATCTCATTGTTATAAATCATGATATAATTGTTATTTTTGTTGCCAGTATGTTTAGCATTTACTGTATTGTCTCAAATTAGTCACAAAAAAATCAATAAGTTCTTCTTGTCAAAACTTTTGTTTGCAGAATTATGTTAGCACGGCCTTTTGTTTAAACTGAGTTGCATAAAGCAGTCAAGCACAAGCTTCATGTTCAAACTTGAGCCATATTTTATTTTATTTTTAGGATTTTTAGAAGACAATCAAAAATGGGCCATGCGCCATAGTTTGGACATCTCTGCCCTAAAGGGTAAAATTAACACAGTCCATGTCGGTAGTATTCCATGTGCACTGCACTTTTGCACTGACCAATGACAGGCTATTTCACCCACTAGATCTGTTTTTGAATTGTAGCACAGTAGAGCCTAGAACAGTTTGAGATGAGAGATCACAAGATGACAGGAGAACTACAAGCTCATACAGGAGTTCCAAGATCATGCACAACTGAGTCCATAGTTGGAAGTTTATCTTTGTATTTTTTTTTCCTTTTCCTTTCTTCTACAATGGGTGAGAGGGTTAGGAAATTAAAATATTTTCTAAAAAGCAGAAGGATGTATAGTGTCATATAAAATCCGATGGTTTTCCTCATAGAGCAACACATTTCTCTCATCCATGGAGTCGTGTTACCTTTGTAGCCCTCTGACTGACTGGTGCCCTGGGACATGTGCTACTGACAGGCTACTGATTGTGATCGTGCTGTTGATATAATGAAAATAATAATGAGCAGATGCTTTGTGCGTTTCTGTTTGGGTCTATCTACAGTATGTAAAACTTTGGCATTAGGCTCTGCTGAAGTAGTCCCAGCATGTATCTCGAGTGGAGCAGAGTGGAGTGGCACCTCTGGCACCCACCAGCTAAAGGGAGCAAATAGGGGTGCAGAGAGCATTCAGAATGGCGTGCAGACGAAGTGTGTGGATTTTAAAGGTAAGTCATTTTAGGAAAATGAAGAAGAATTATCCATTTGAAACTAAAATGGTGGTGGTGGTGGGTAGATAAAGAAAAAGACAGTTGTGAGTGGAAGAGATATGTGTTTTTTGATGTGCAATATGAGTTGTCTTAACCAGCAAAGCTGACAAATGTGACCATGGTGAGTGAGTGCTGTGGAGTCAGAGTTATTTAGCTAGTAACTTTAATCTAAACATTACCAGTCAGTTTGGTCAGGGGAGGTGTATCCATCACTTTTGCCTTTTTTTTAATGTATCAATGTATTCTGTTTGTGTATTTATAGTACAGAATAATGGTAATAAATTCTGGTTGGAGAGGCTCCATGTGAATTTTTGCCTTGGGCCCAAAAAGACCCTGATTACCACTGGGCACATAACACCCCCACCCCCACCCTCCACACACACACACACACATATGGACCAGCACACATGCACAAGCACATACTTTCTCCTCATTTCCTTTCCTCCCACTCCACTCAATACATCTTCCTCTCCCCTCACTCTGCTTCCCATCCTCCTGCACTTATTTCATCTGCTATTGTTGATTTTGATAGCTTCTGTCAGATTGCGCTGTGTATGTGCTCTGCTGCTGGGAGTCTCTCTCTCTCTCTCGTTTCTCCTCAGCCTATCTCTCTTTCTCCATGGATGTGTGGCCCTGTAAGCACACTTCACACTCTTCTGAGAGCAGTAAATATTTAAATGAGCTCACATACACAGACACACTCAGCACTCTAAAACGGGCATGGATGCACACATATACAGTGTATTGACCTGATTGCAGGCTGAAATTTTAGTGCACCATCTCCCTCTTACTTTTTACTTCTGGCTCTTTCTAAATGTCTTATTTCCATCTGAGATGGAAGAAGAGATAGAAGGATAGAAAGTAAAGAAAAGGGTAGGAAAGAAGCGAAACAAAGAAAGGGAACAGAGGATAAAGTGATGATGGAGTTGATGGAAGGGAGTAGCTGAAGCAGCATTATGGACAGCCTGGCTTTTTAAATGACATCCCTCTCCAAGCCTCACTGAATACTAATCATAATACAGACATTGTGTAATTTCACTATAATTCCACTTGAAATCCAAGTTTAATATTCAATTAGGAAATAGGTGGCTCAGGAGGGATACAGTTGACATTTACATCACTGTGAGTGTGGGTTGAAGTGTCTCCAAACAATATGTGAATGCGGGCATGCATTGATGAGAAACAGTGCAGCCAATGATGAGCTAAATGTGTGTATGTCCATCTGTTCATGTAAATAAATCCCTGTTGCTGTTTAATCCCATAAGAAAAGATCTTGTTCTGTAGTGTAGGTTTGGACCTTGTATACTGAACCATATGTTTATGTTTTTATCTTCCTAAGGTTAAAATGACATTAAATGACAACACAAACCCCATCAATAATAACAGCCAGTCAGAGATTTTTTAAAACAAATATCAGCTTCATGCACAAAAATAGGCTTGCTGTCAGGTCAGGTCAGGTATGGGGGCAGTGTGGCACTTCACTGCGTCATCCTTGGTCCTTTACTGCTCTGTCCCAGGTGGTAATGCCTAGCCCCTCCATGTTAACAGATGGGTTAAACTATGAAATCAAAATACATGTCAAATAAATTTTTCTCAAGCTTTGTTTCTGTCAATAAATGTTCCTTTATCAGGTATACATGCTGGTATTTTGAAAGATAAAAATATGATGTAACTGTTTAGTGAAATATACTGTTTCTTCAAAACACCTTGCTGTTTCAATGAAGTCTGCTCTCTGGCTGGGCTGAATGATACCTCCGATGTAAAACCTTAATATAACACTATCGGGCCAGAGTCCTTAATGCATGATGTGCCCGTGGTAGAGTGATGAGGGAGTGAAGATCATACTTATCGATCAATCAAATATAACACACATAATTTAAAAAAGAAAAATAAATGGCTCTCAAACGGGATCCAGATCTTATTGTTCACATAAAAGAGATGGCTCTTTTAACCAGCTTGTTCATGAATGGCACATAACTAGCATTTAGTTAATATTATTAAGTAAGTAAGTGGAAAGGGCGGGACATCTATACTGCAGCCCTAGCAGCCATGTCTCTGCTGTTTCTGTATCCAAGGGCACATGATCAGTGCCTGTCAAGGAGGTAGAGAGGTGCCATCCGTCTTTGTATTCTCTCAAAGCAACCTAACTAAATTATCCTGAATGATTTAATCATGTTAAATGACAAATGAGGTTATCTTGTAGTGGTTCTCTTAGAGGAAACAATTAAATGTGATATGCTAGTATATGAATATCTTTTATTATAGGAGCATTCTGTGTAATTAACCCACTGGTAATCGGCTAACATAATCATCGACATTATAACGCATAGCATGTGCACCAGAGAGTCCTCGCTCTTGATGTCTTTTTACCACAATCCTTTTTTGTTTGTTGTTTTAATTTCATATCTTAGCAAGGAGCAAGGGGCATTTATTTAATAAAGAGGAGGATAAAAAGGGAAGACTGTAGGCCACTGGCGGGCTCCAGCAGTGTGTTGTTACAAAATAAATTGCTGGCAGAGCTGCACTGACTCAAAAAATGTTTGTAATGACTTAAGCACCACTTGGTTTTCATCCGATTTTTCCCCAGGACAAACTTGTTATCTAATTCTACAAATAGAATGATGTTAAGTAAGGTGAAGTGTGTGTTTTTGAGTCTGTTTGTGTGTAAATATCTATGCTCATTTATCCTGCATGGTTTGTGATTTTACCAATACTGTGCACATTATTATATCTAAATTTATATGCTTTCATCCATGCCTAATATTTGTGAATTTATCCCTTCCACTCTTTCTTCATTCTCTGCCTTCATCCCATCATCATCATTTCTCTTTTTTTCTCTCCTCTGTTTTCGATCTGCTTTATCACCCTCCCTTAGATCATTTATGGAGTATGGAGGAGAATAAAAACAAGTTTAATGTACAGTAATACATCACTCCACGGCTGGTGTGCCAGGCTGCATCCATTTTGTGAAGCCGTTGTGTTCACTTAGCAGCAGTAGGGCTAATTATTGCAAATGGCAGCTGTTCAAAGGAGTATTAATGTCTCCTTTCTACATGGATACATCCAATATTATGGGCTGATGAAAGCAGTCAGAGGATAAACTTTAAAGAAAGTGACAAAGAAAATGGGGGACCTGAAATTTGTCTTGTAGGGTAAACGCCCCATAAATCTTGCTGTAATTTTGATGAAGGCCGTCGCTGGCTAAAGGCACTGGAATCCTAATCTAACTTGCAGCCTCATGAACATTTTGATGTACAGTGCTTAACAAATTTATTAGACCACCCTAACCTTAACCAAAGTAAGGTTTATGCCACAGCTGACCTAAATTAACAGCATTGGTAATTACCAAAATCATTTTTTATGTTTCTGCAATGGTTAATACACCAATATGTAGAAGCTCTTTAACCCAAATGACATTTTTAATGCTAAAATATAATTACTATCGTTATCCATGAATTTTCAAATTTACTGATTTACAAAAAAAAACTGAAAAAATAGTAAAGCACATTAATATTCCTTGATTAATGGGTCAAATTATAGTTATTTACTTGCATTCCTGAACAGAAAAATGAGTTTTAGTGGTTGAATGTTATGCTTGATTCATTTCTGACTTCTCAGACAAGCCCAGTGAGCCGGCTCAAATTTGGGTGAATTCAGTTTGAAATCCCTCATTCCTGTTCAAAATGGTAAAACGTGGATGGTCGTTGAGACAAATATGACAGGTGGTCTAATGAATTAGTTAAGCACTGTATGTCTGATGGGGCTTGATGTAATTATGTGACCTACAATGAACCCTATACTTACTACAGAGAAGATGTTCGAATTGTTTATTCATGCCACTTTTAACCCATTTCCACTACTGTTTCCAACCAATTTGTCACATTTGATTCCACATTAAACCCATTTTTGCCACTTTTAGCCAACTTTTTGCGAGTTTATAACCTTATTCACAACTTGCTGCCCATTTTTGCTTTTTTCTGCTTCTTTTGTCACGTTTAACCAATTTTTGCTAACTTTTTAAACCACTTTTAACATTTTTTTGCCCATTTTTGCCCCCCTTTTCTTACTTAACCCATATTTGTCACTTTTATCCCATTTTTACCTATATTAACAAATTTTTGCCCTTGTTTGTTGCTTTTAATCAATTTTTTGCTGCTTTTTTACCCGCTTTCATTTCTTTGGCTGCCCATTATAGCCCTATATTGCCACTTTTAACCCAGTTTTGCCACCTAACACCTATTTTGCAATTTTAACTGCTTTTGACCATTTTTTCCTTTTATTTTGCCATATTTGCCTCTTTTTGCTGCTTTTAACCATTTTTTGCTCCTTTTTGACCCATTGTCACTATTTTAGTTGCCTATTTTCCCCCTTTTGACACTTTTAATTCATTTTTGCCACTTGTAATCCATTTGCTTCCAACTTTTAACTTCTTTTCACCATTTTTTCCTATCTATCCATCCCATCTTGCCTTTTTAACCTATTTTTGCAACTTTTAACCAATTTTGGCTATTTCTTTTACCTTTATTTTGCAATTATGTTATATTTTTTTCCATGAGATTTTGTTAGTTCCTTCGACTTTCCTCTGTATTATCCTGTCGTTTGTGCACAACATGGCTAAGCTTTGAAGTCTAACATTACTTTCCTAATGGTTTAGTCAGTGTGCCCTTCCACATCGTTATCATTACATAAAAGGTAATTCTGTTTTTGGAAAAGATGTTTTCATTTTAAAAAGGCTATATTGTACCACACCTTAAAAAACATATTTATTTTTGTTGAACTGCTAAAAGTGGTTATTATTCAGGTTTTACATAAAATATGGTTGTCAAGGGTTGGCTTTAAAATGGACCGTGATATCCTGACCTCCATGGGCCCCATATTTGGCTCATCCCCAGAAAGCTCTCCCCTTTATCCCTCCTTATGGGTGGTCTTGAATGGATATAAATGGGACAAATAGACTAAATAAAACAACACTTGCTTACTCTCTGCACAATATTACATCAATCTGAAGTATAAAGAATGCTTGCTTGTTGTTTTCCTACCTAATCACATTGCTGCAAGCATGCAATACACTGTGTCAGGTCACGTCAGCCTGTCTATGTATAAAAGGTTTATGGACCATGGCAACAAGCAGAACACTGTTCATCATACAAAGTAAAGGCAGATTAAGTGTGTTTGGGGTCATTAAAATGTCAGTGTGAGGAAAGAAGGAGATTAAAAAATGTTGGAGCGGGGCTGGGCAGGAGGGGAGCCATAGATAAGACAAGAGTTTAGAGAGTGAAGTCTTAAGACAGATAGATGATGGTGGACCTTTCTAACTCTCCGCTTAATTAAGCTATAAACGTGAGAATTTTAAAAATACTTCAGTTTTAGCTGCAAGTGTTATCTAAAGTTTCATCACATCTTTGGAGGAACACCTGTTCTGTAGCCCACTGCCTCTGGGTATAATACTGCAGTAAAACGTGTGTATGTCTTTTGTGTGTGTGTGTGTGTGTGTGTGTGTGTGTATTTGGAAGATGAAAATAGCTCTCATTTCAATCCAAGAAGCCTATTAAAATGTATCACACGATGCAAAGTGAAGGCTTGTTGTTGTGGCCTTCATGTTGCTCTGTCAAATTTACATTATCACAATAAACATCGAACTGAATGGGAAGTCTGGACCCCTTTTGGCAAATTACTGCAATCAAATCGGGATAAATGTTAGGATTAATATGCAGATTGAGGTGATGTCCAGGTGTAAAACCACCTTTTCCTTACAGTCACATTAGTCGTTTTTCCACTGTGTAAGAGAGACCCCTGCTGGCCAAGCGTAGTGGCTGCAACCTGACGTAATTCCGTTTCCGGTGTAAACAAGCAATCCAACATGGCGGTATTTGGAGTTTGAAATATAGACATAATATACGTATATTATGTCTATGGTATGAAAGAGCATATCGAAAGCTTTTCTTATTCTAAAAAATCACATTTGTGTTTTAGACACTCTTTATATTATAATGGCTGAACAGGGCAGTGAGGAGGATTCAGTTCGCTACTTCTGCACCGCCGGTAACGGCATGGAGCGTTTTGTAATTGAAGAGGTGAAGAAGAAGCTCGCCGCTGAAAATGTAAGTGCTTCATGACAGTTAAGGAGAGTTCATGGTCAGCTCAGTGAAGTTGCAATCAAACAGTCAAAGCGACATTTTTAGTATCCCCCTGTATATTTGATAGTTGGCGCTGCCATAGCCTTCAGTCTTTGTGTAGTGTAGTTCACCATATTTTGGTTATGTCAAACGTTAGCTCTAAACCCTCGTGCGGTATCACACTTACAGTAAATGCTGCAAATATTTATAGACAGCGATTGATTAGATTAGAAACATGTCCTAAAAACGCTTACTTCTCAGATTTTTCAGTCAAATGATTAGATGTTACATTTACTGGTAACATTAATTCAAGCTATTGATATTTATCAACTATGAAATGAAATTAATCTGTACGGCATTTGACCTTCTACACGACCCTATAGTAATCACATTTTAAAAACCCTTGATGAAAGAAGAAGTCATTTATGTGTCATGAACACTACGTTGTACATATGGACACAAGAATGGAGTCATTATGGTTGCAAAACTGAAGAGCGCATTTTCAGGTTTTAGAGCATGACTTATTGATTTTAGCCTCAGTTTTCTTTTATACTGCTTTCATTACAACCAGCTTGTGTGCTTAAAGCATCCTTGTACTTAAATTGTCTCTGTGCTCCAAATTTCTGTTTGCTCTCACATCTTAAGTTAATTGCTCAAATTGTGCCCAGACTAGGGCTGGGCAGTTAATTGAAATTTAGATTAAATCGCGATATGTTGTACTGCAATTTTTATATCACAGAAGGTGCAATATTTCTTTGACCTGAAACGTGTCAAAATACCAGCTGAACACATAATTGAGGCAGTGATGTTATGCTCTAAAAATCATGAAAACAAACTATTTTAACCTTGTCTCAGACCAATACTTTAATTCAGGTTGTTGCCGCTTGCTTGTGAAACTGTCGCTCTCTGATTTTCCTGTGTGTGTGCACAGGAAAGTTTTTAAAATAATTTAATCTGCTAAAGTGAGGCACGACAGAAAAAAAAACTGGGAACCACTCTAACAATGGTTTGACATTCTGGTTGCAAGACAACCAAAATGTCGAGCCAAAGTCACTCTGTACGATGTAAATTAACTTTGACAGGTATACAGTTTCATATTTTTGTTGTAATGAGCTGAACCCCATCTGCTCTTTTGCAATGCAGGCAAGCCTATAGAATTAGATTGAATTTTGACCTTTTTACACAAACATGAAGTCTCTGAACATTTTCATGCTCTTTTTGTGTCTGTTTTGTGTGTGTCCAGGTGTGTCAGGTGCATGGTAAAGTGATGTTCACCTCCTCAGCAGGTATGGACAAACTCATTGAGCTGAAGACTGCAGAGAGACTCTTCCTTCTGTTGAAACAAGATTCACCTGTGCAGCTGCCTGCTCATACTAGTCCAGGTAAAATCCCAATGCAGTTGATACACAGACAAGTGATTGAAACACACAAGGAATATGTGGCAGATTCTAATTTGTCTGCCCTTGTTTCAGTTCTTGTGTACCTTAAAAGCCTTCAAACTTTTAACTGACCATATGTTTTATGTTTTTTTTTTTTTTTTATCTTATATTCAAAGCAAAAGCAGCCTCTGTGCTGCAGTCAAAGCTGCTAGGTGAAAGGAATCAGTGGACCGGCGCTTTAATGACATGGAACCGCCTGCAGGGGGAGCTGGTTGACAGCAGGAGGACTGTCAAGATGGCAAGCTCTGCCCTGGGAGTGACAAAGAAGAGGGGAGAGAGGAGGAGTGACGAACAGAAGCAAGAAGAGAAGTATCATGTGGAGTTGCCAAAAAGTACAGGAGAGCCGAGGGAGACGGAGAATGAGACGCTGAAGAGTGTTGAACAAAATGAAGGGCAGACACTGGAGAAGTGGAGGAGGAGAGAAAATGAACAGAAAGGAGTTGAAGAGGCAAAGGACAAAGCAAGGAAAGAAGAAGAAGACCAGAGTGGAGAAACATTTTTTGAAGCCAAGACACTGGAGAGGAAGAGAAGGAGGGATGCTGACGATGAAGAGGAGGAAAGAAGGGGAGTTACTCAGAACTGTAGTCGTGACAAGCTTGTAGAGAATGAGATAACATTTAAGAGAAGAATAATGACAGAGGGAGAAGAAGAGAACGGAGTCTTTATGTACTCAAGCAGTTGCATAAAAGATTGCAAACATAGGACATTATCAAGAGAGGACATGACCAGCATTGACCAAGAAACACAAGGACCACTCAGTGATGGTATAAGTGGCAGCAGGACTATGGAGGATGTGACAAAGGACTTAACTGTAAAAAATGGTGATTACATTACGAGAGATTTTTTCTGTGTTTTCTTAATTGTTATTATTATATCAACTTCAGCGTCTAAGGATTTTTTTTTGCCTGCTTCGATTGCTTCTTTATATCCTTCTCCTCTCTTATGTTTGCTTCCTTTTAATAAAGAGAAGACTTCTGATGGAAGAGATAAGACTTTACTGCCACATCAGCCTCCCTCTGTCCCTGTCTCTTTTAGGATCAGCTGCAAATGCACTGGATCTCTGTCCAGATATTTCAACACACAGGTAGTGGATTTTTTAACATTTAATTTCCCAGAAAAAAAAACATATATAAGTTTAAAATATATATATATATATATATATATATATATATACAAACTGTTGGTTAGATTTTTGTGTCAGTGTGATAATCTCTGTAAAGACTAACCTTGTCGACTTACATCTTTTCAATTTTTGACATCATATGGGGTGTTGAACTGTTCAGTCATATACTGGGAAACAATTGAATAGGTACTATATCTGCTGAGTTGTTAGAAACTGTCATACATATGAAATTAAGGTGTTAATCCTGCTAATATTTTTGGTTATTTTTAAAAGAAAATGTCTTGTTTTGGTATTGCATTGATCATAGGAGGTGAGCAGAATGATTGGAGTTGGTCTGAGCAGACTGATGGGCTGGAAAGCTGACCTGAAGAATCCACAGCTAGAGGTAAACACTTAAACTAGATTCATCACATATTTATCACTACCTAGACAGTGTCAAAGATAATCCTCATTTGGACATAACAGTTGTTTAATAGGAAACAGTCCCTAATGTAATAATTGTACAAGTAGTTATTCTGTTCTCTGTTGCCTGTCTTTTCAAATTAACAGCATTGTTTTTTATTTTTGTTTGCAGATAAATGTTTATTTAAGTGACAGTCACTGCCTGCTTGGGATTCCTCTAACCAGGTTTTGACAAATACTTTCTCTATATCATGCAAGTATTAATAATAACTTTGAACAGAGCCAGTCTGTATTACAATAAAAAAACTACATTTGTAAAAATATTTTTTAGTTATGGGTCCTTTGTGTTTTTTTTTTTTTTTGTCTTTAGGTTACCTCTGGCTAACCGGTGCTACATCAGAACCACAGGCCTGAGGTCTACTGTAGCCTGGGCAATGGCTTCACTGGCTCAGATTCAGGTACCCATACCCACATACTCTTTTCTGTATCCTTACTAATGAAAAATCTATTTTAATATCTCTACACTTTTCCTTATATTCAGACATCAGAAGGAACTGATGTAGAATGCAAGCAAGAGACTTCCAGTTTACCTTGTTGTAGTTTTTGACACAGGGTTTCTGTTTGTTTCTATCTGTTCCCACAAAAGCAAAGCAAGTTTAACACATTCAATGCAGCTATGTTTGTCTGCTTGCTTGAACATTTGTGACTGTGTTGTTACAGTATATTGCCCTACAGTCCCATTACCTCTATGCTGTCATGTTTTCCAGCCAGGTTTCTGTGTTGTTGACCTAATGTGTGGAGTGGGAACCATCCTGATTGAGGCAGCAAAGGAACATAAGGTAGGGAGAGAAATCTGCACAAAGCTCTTTAACATCAAGTGCAGAAAATCCTCAAGTCAGATTTTTATTTTAAACTTTTTTTTTTTTTTTTTTTGGTGATGGCCTAGCAGTTATGTCCAATCTCATGTATAGAAGCTGGCCTCCCAAGCAGGCAATGCTTGACTCTGACATGTGGCCCCTTTCCTGCATGTCATTCCCACACTCCTGGATTTCTTTAGCTATCCACAGCCTTGTTCCCTCCAAATAAAGGCAAAGCTCCCCTCAGCAAATGGGCACCTGCTTTACCAACTGAGCTAAACTGGTGCCAGTTTTGAAAAGTTTTTGAGTAAACACAACTCTTGTGCATGGTTTGCTATCTTATTTCCTGATCTCAGTGACATCAAATGATGTTTTTATTTCAGACTACAAGCAAAAATGCATACATTTTTTAACAACAGGATTTTCTACTGGATGCTTTGATCGCCACATTTATAATCTTTTCAATCATCCTCAATGGGACTTTCAGGCTGCTTTCTTCCTGGGCATGGACAATGATGATGGACAGCTGCTGAAGGCCAATGAAAACATAGAGGTTGCTGAGCTGGGAAGCAGGATACACCTGCTGAAGGCTTCATCTCTGGGTAGGAAGCATGCTCAAAATCATCAATTTCATAATAAATCCTTTTATATTTTTGAAATCTAACTTATATTTGTGAAACCTAGCTAATGTTTACTTTCAGTGACTTACAGTTTCCACTAAAGAAAAACCAAGTAGGGTTTATATAACATTAAAAGCCATGTATACTAAAGTGAATGATTAAAAGTTAAACTCCAGATTACAATATTTCGATATCACACGTGTGAAATATTCCTTTTTTCAATAAGTTAACGATCATCAGTTCTAAAAATCAAACTAACAAAACATGTAGCTTAATTTTGCTATACTTTTCTCCAATTATTACATACATGCCATTCTCAGGGGTTTGATTTAGCTTGGAGGTTTTATATGTTTTGCATATGTATATTATCCCATGCCATTTTAGACATATATGTAAAGGCTTAATGTATGTGCTTCACATATGAACAGGGTCAATTGCTCCTTAACCCACAAAAATATCACTGTTTTAAAGGTGCAGTGTGTAACATTTAGCCTTTTAGCATTTAGCTTGGTAAAAATTGAACATCATATTTATAAATAGGCCCCTTTCTAATAGGTGTTTAATCATCTGAATATATAAAAATATCATATCTTTATTAACTTAGAAAAATCATTTTATCCATACATGGGGAGGGGCCCCACCATGAACTCCATCTTGGATTTTTGCATTTTTCATGTTTCTACAGTATCACAGAAGAGACCAATTAATAATAAACAATTTTATATATATTTACGTCATTGAGCAAGAATTTAGATATACCTACTTATAATTATTATGTTCCATTTTTACCAAGTTTGCTGGGGTTAAATATTATACACTGTGCCTTTAAAGGAAAAATATAACTTTTTGGAAAACTGTACCATAACTATAGAGAGCTCAAATGAAAATATGCAAGGAAACCTTTAAACTCTTTAAAACAGCCTAAATTTGTCACAATGTTAAAGGTACAACGTCCCCTTAACCCTGGGTGACTGTCAACATAAGTCTGGTTCTGCTCGAGGTTCCTGCCTCTTAAAGAGGAGGTTTTCCTTGCTACTGTAACGTGCTAAATACTACTAGTGCTGAGCTCATGGTGATAAGCGTTGGTCTTTATAATGATACACTACATCAAGGAGTATGGCCCTCTTTGTAAAGTGTGTAGAGATAACTTTGGTTATGAATTGGTGCTATACCAACAAATGATTGATTGATTGATTGACATTGCATTAATTAAAAAGATTGATATGATTGTATCTCATTGATGTTTTGTGTTGCTTACTTGTGATGAACTATACGATTATTCTTGGGAGACATTTCTAGGCTGAGTAGAGATGCATCGCTCAGCCCCCCCACCTTCATTACTTCTTGTTTTGAATTGAGGAGTTTGTTCATTATAGTTGCACCATTATGTTGAATTCATCCATGCAACAAAAAACATGTTTTCCTGTTAGGTAAATACACTTTGTGGAGCGCAGCTTTTACTGAATAGTGTCTTAAGTTCAAAACAGGAAGTAATCAGCTGAGGTGGGCAGAGCTGAGCAGCATGTCTCTGCTTGTCATGTTTATTATTATTTTGACTGAGAGCCCCCCGTTGTCAGAATTTACATACCAGGCCTTTAAGGTACAGTACCTCAAACAAATTCAACCCTAAATCTTGAGTGATGATACTTTAAGCAAAATCCATGTCTAAAAACTGAAATCTTTATTTGGTTCTTGGTTTTCCAAAGCTGAATGTTTTGAAAACTACTGAGGTAGCGGGTGAAGCCTGCTGTCATATACTGTATTCAGTTTCCTCTTGGTTTGTTTGCCCTCCTCTATGTGTGCAGCTCTGCCCCTGCCAGGCACCAGCGTGGATGCTGTAGTATGTGACCTCCCATTTGGCAGGAAGTTTGGCACCAAAGCAAACATGGCTGCCAACCTGCCACTCATCCTCACTGAGATGGAGAGGTTGGTGCCTCTGTCTGTCTGCTTTCATTGTTTTGTTGTGAATAGTTCAGTGAATATGAAAATGTCACCATTGCATGTTTGTGTGCATTTTCATGTACTTGTGCAGATATTTAATCCCATGAGAGAAGTTTCTTGATTAAAGGTTCTAGACAGAATGGTATTTAGATAATACTATTTGTTCTACCAGTTTGAAATAAGCGTAAATAATTATGATAATGTGATTTGTGTTTTTGTGTCTAGAATTCTCCGTATTGGTGGATCCATGGTTCTCCTTCTGAGTCCTCAGTTATCCTGTCTTCTGAAAAAAATACTGGTGCAGGCAGGAAGTGGACTAACACCTAACCAGGAAACAAAACCATCAACAAGGATACAAGACTGTCCATCTCATGATCCTTCTTCCACAGAGCAACAGACTCTTCAAATCCACCAAGGGGTCAGCTCCCCATCTATCCAAGACACAGACCCTCAGTCTGGACTACAGCACAGTCTTCCATCTCATCTCACCTCCCTGAAGCACCAGGCTACTTTCAGGGTTAGCTTAGGGGTGATAGATGGACTTATCCATAAATATATCAAGATAGAAACTTGATTGGTGTTGTCCAAGGCTAAATTAGAATGAATTTGCTACTTTTCTTTGTATCTTGTTCAAGTGACGATGTGTCACAATGAGAAATGCTTTTCTTCTTTTTGTATGCCTATTTCACAAGTGATGTTTTTTTTCCATTGTTAATGTTTAATAAATTAAATACACACATACACTTTAAAACAGTGATTAAGTGTAGCATCACCCAACATTTTGAATTCTCTTGATTGTGTGATGAAAAATAATCA
Organism: Cheilinus undulatus; assembly: GCF_018320785.1. NCBI lineage: Eukaryota > Metazoa > Chordata > Actinopteri > Labriformes > Labridae > Cheilinus > Cheilinus undulatus. The sequence continues at coordinate 25,654,778 of NC_054870.1, read as the reverse complement.
AGTATGGATTTTGGATCTTTATCATAGTTTATTCTAATACATTCTTGTGGTGACCATACGTTCAATGAAAAGACCAAGAGCAAGAATTATGCAGGAAAAAACTGTGAAAACTCTTAACTCCTATTGAAAAATATAAAAAGCCCCATAATGCACATACAGAACTGCAGCTGTATAGTTCCCAAAAGTTAGTTAGATAGGACTAAAAATGTGTTATAGTTGGAACTGTCAAAAACTGAATATAGAGAGCTAAAAAAAACACATTTTTTAAAAATCCTTCATGTAGGGCCTGGGGTCATCCCTTTTTTAGTCAATGGGCATGTCAGGTTGAAGACAACTGTTTTTTCTTTTCAAATAATGAGTCAGGACCTCAAAGGCCACTGTCCTGCACACATCTTGTTGGAGTCATGTCAAGGGTCCCCATTGCTCTTTTTGAGTCAGGACCCTGGTGCCCACTGTATCATTCAACTTTGAGATAGGGCTCCAGTGGCCACTTACTGATACATTGATTCATTTACTGATAAATTTTTAGACAGGACCACTTTTCTGTTTGTTTTTTATCCATGACTTTGGTGATCAGTTTTCTGCTATATTTATAAGACAGGATCCTAGTAGACGAAGGTTAGGCAACAGAACAATTTCGGATATATTAAGTCCTGCCCTCTACAGGGAAACCCTAAAGCCCTCTATTATGGCATTATTGTTTAGTCTGAAACCGACACAGCCTATAGCTTGAATCACATGTTGCCATCTGCCACTGTTAACCCTGCTTAGCCCAGTTTTTAAGAGGGCCAGACAAGGCCACAAGGGGTTTAGTGCTTTCATTCATTTTCCCGTTAGCTGTATTTCCAGTTTTTGTAGCCACCAGTACATAAGTAAAGGGCTTAATACTCAAAGCATTGAATTTATGGTGCAAATATTAATAAAATGAAATTAATAAATTAGGTTCACATTTTGTGTACGCTGTTTTCGTTTGCCCTTTATATATTTAAGAACATATGCCAAGTCTATTGTTTAATGTTCACATTTTTCCTTCCAAACCATTATTAAATTCAACAGCTCCATCTGTCCTGAGCAGACTTCATGGAAAGGATACGCCATGATGTCCATTGCGCATGCCCAATGCGCAGTGGAAGCCATGTTGGAGCTACATTGGATTCGGGCTGGGATTTTCTGACGCCGTATGTTTTTCTTAAATTATTTGTTTCTTGATACCGTTGGAGTTCGTAAACCGCGCGCGCAAAGCGCCGTAACAAGCAGTGGAAATGATGAACTCCAGTGTCGACCTGTCCCGGAGGAATCCGCAGGAGGATTTCGAGCTGATCCAGAGGATAGGAAGTGGCACATACGGAGATGTGTACAAGGTAAAACTGCAGTGAGGGTATCAGCCACACAATTCCATTATCGGACACGGGCTGGTTCACACTTAATGCTCTCACTTGCGCGTCATGGACATTGTTATACCAGTAAAATGACAAGAATTTAGTCATTCATATCTTGATTTAGAACTCAGAATTTCTGTGTGATTATTTACTAGTGCAGTATTCAGTTTGCCAGGACAAATTCCATTATCGGACATGCAGCTGGCGGTCTGTTGTGTTATTGTTTTGACCACCCCCTTTGACGTTTTTTCCTATGGTTTGAGCTCAAGGTTAACATGAATTATTTTTAAAGTTGTAACGGTCATTTTATGAAACAACATGTAATACCACTGCTATTGTTGACACTGACTGTTAACGGTGATTGAAGCTCTGGCTCAGAACTCTGGACCTGCCGAGAGGACATCACTGATCTGACTTCAGTTTTACCAATACGCAAAATATGCAGGGACTTTTTGGATTAGTATACAGAGCTCATTACATCCATAGTACGGTGATTGCTACCGTAAATAACAACAAACAAGTTGTCCGATGATAGACGTCTAGCCGTTAGCTGTCCGGGAACGGACGCAGTTAGCTAACCTGATAGCATCTGGATGCTAACCAGGCTCCTAGCTGTTTTGTGTGAACCTTTTAGCAAAATAAAAAGGAAACAGAGATATGTTGCCGTTTTTGAAGGTAATAGCAAGCTGGGGAACTATCACGGTGTCACCTTGAAACGTGGTGTACTAGGGCTTTTGCTAATTTGTCCAAATTGTCTCTGTTTTGCCGTGACACAGACTGACAGCTGCCTGCCTTTGAATCCACTTTAGCTAAAGCGCTGAGGGATGAGCAATATACATCAACAACCGTAGTATACTAACCCACTTTTCCGTTTATTTACTGCATTTTCACACCGTTTAGCATTAGTTGTCCTTAGAAATAATCTTGAATGTTTAGGTGTCTTTGAACTATCTGGTTTAAGTCGCGTTATAGCTCTTCTCTTTGGCCCTCCACTGAACTAAGTTAGGGCCTGTGCTTGGAGCATACAGCCTGCATCCACAAGGAAAGGAAGTTCCTGAATTACAACCCAGCACAAGCACCTTGAGTAAACTCTATATATGCAGTTTCAAACATGGTTATGTAAAACAACCCAGGCCATTAAAACATGAACAACTACAATGTTGTCAGACTCCATGCAAAATTTCTTAGCATCTCTTTAAAACAGTAAGTTAATTCAGCTGCAGACCTGAGAGCAGATGTCATCATACATAATGGTATTGCTGCTATAAATCCATGGCTGAGCACCTTAGATGCATGCTAGGTTGCTCTTGAATGTTGTTTTCACACCATTTCAGGTTAATAAATAATAAAGTATGATAAATCTAGAATAAATGCACTACTTCTCATGAAACATAAGCTAAGGGAGCATACTGATGTCTCTTGTTGCAAAATATTGTTTGATCAGCCTTACCGGTTTATAAACAGGTGCATCAGCTCTATCACAGTCAGGTTATGTAAGGTAAACATCTACACACTAAACTCTGTGGTTGTTTGTGTCTCAGTCTTTCTGTTGAGGAATTTAATTTCACTGCTTTTTGAAGGAGACTTCTTGTAGACTGTAACTTCATTTAATACTTCCGCAGAACTGCATGATGTCCAATTAACCTCACAACCCTTTGTTGTGAAAGGAATATTCCCTCATCATAAAGGCTAGGGTAATGATTTTTTTCTTTGAGGCCAAACAGACACACCAAAGGATTCTTCCTTTTTTGTGTGGTCCATATTTCATCCCTCCCTGCTGCAGCTGGCCTTGTTTGTTTCTAATTTAGGTTCCATATCTTGCCTTGTTGCAGCCACACAGGTCTGACAGGACCTCTTCAGCAGGTCAGCAGCTCAGAGCAAACCTGTCACAAACACTATACAGCTGATTAATGTGTCTACAATGGCACACTAGCAGAGGCTTTTCTTAATGGCAGAATTTTTTACCAAAACTCCTCAGCGTTGGCATTTTGCATTGAATTAACTAGTGGATGCATCCTTTCTCAGTGCTTATTTCTGTGGAAAATACAATTCTAAATGATAACACCTTGCTGGAGGACACTTGTGTGGATCAAACCTGAAACCTCTGGGTTAAAGGATGTGCTTCTAAGCAGCAGTGCACTTGGTAAACCTCACTGAGTGATGCCTATATTTGGTTCTACCGCTGTGTGAAAATCTGTGGCTTGGACAGGAATGTTTGAGCAGGAAACAAAGTGTGAACTCGAGCTGGCTTGTTTTCTCCTCTGTTTGTGGCCCTTCCTCTGTCTGTATCAGGGAGAAATTAAAGGAGGATTGGCTGTCAGTGAGTCTAGCTTCCTGGGCAAAAGGTCACAGGTTTGATGAAGAGGATGCCTATTTGGACCAGTAAACTGGTGTCTTTGAGTTTTGTCGGGGCGGTATTTTCTCAATCTACTGACACTGTATGCTGATAGGTGGTTTTGGTGAAACTAGGACATTTCCATGTAAGAACTCAGGCCAGGATTCAGTTATTTCTGTCTGGACTGCATCCTTTGAAAAGTGTTAGCCCCTCATCAGCATTCAGAGAATACAGTAACACCAAAACTCTCCATTGTTACTCTGACTAATGAAGTTCCTTAAGGCAGGGAGAGGCCAGGGTGATATTTACAGACACCCTCAGGCCATTTAGTGGCAGATAAAAGAAAACAAAGGCATGTACAGCTGTGTCATCATTTATCAGTGTTTCACACTGTTCTAATTATCATGCTCTTTCAGTTTGATTCATTGTAAAAATACAGATTTCAACAGTCTTAATGAAGAAAAAATAGTTCCTCATTGAGTTTTCACCTGGGTTGGTTCCTGAAATACTGTGCAGTAGCAGATGAGCATCTAACCCTAACCGTTCAGTGTAAATAACCTCAACAGAACATGCCCACATTAGATTAACTGTTCCTGGAGTCATATCATTAGCTGTGTGTCAATACTGCAGGATAGCTCTACTCCACTGCTACCAGAGGAAGCAGCAGCACTGAGAGATTTCCAATTTTTAAACCCCAGGCTGCTTCAAGTCAAAGGCAAAGATTTGATTCACTTCAACTTGCATTAGCATGATGCCAGTTAACTTCACTTCACTACATGCTTATGCTGAGGCAAACCAGATTTCAGTGTTACGTGTTACACATTACACCATTACTTAAACAGACCAGAGAAGAGAAACATTATAGCGGCCCAGCTTTCAATAAAAGGACCGTTTGTTGCAGATTTCAAAGATGCTGTAAGTATTGATTTTTCACTTTCTGTGGGTTCAGAGGAGAGGCTACAATTCTTTGCTTTAGCAGCCCCACTTTGTCATAAAAAACTGCTTTAAAAAGCGTCAACAAATACTAAGCTCACCTTTATGTGCTGCTCCATTGAAACCTGCAGCAATAGCTATCCTTGCTTTCTCTCAGAGGAGCCAGCACAGCCAGAATATTTACCAGTACACAGCAGGATCCAACATAACATTTGTTGTGGAAATAGGATGACTGGCTTGTTTTGTAAAGGTGACACTGATTGAAAATGAGGAAATATAAATGTAGAAGAAGGAGTTACTGATCAGTTATTGACCGATCAATTTCAGTAGCAGCAGTGTGCTCTGGAAACCTCTCAGCCACCTTGATATTTTTGGAGTTGGCGTAAGGGGTAGGCAATGCTATCAGCCTGTGTTTATTCAGTTTTTGTTGCTTTACCAGCACGATCAAAAAATATCCCATTTCTTACATGTTGACTTTGGGTGTCAGATCATCTTTAGGAAAGAAAGTAGTACTTTAGTACTTTCGGCTTTCTTGGCAGAGGTACCACTCAGATCCCTTTGGACTGCACCTTTACCAGATTCAACAGGGAAAAATATCCTCTGTCTCTTCATAGAATAGCACAGGCCTTCATCACTCCTCTATCATCTAAGACATAGTGGCTGCCTGTGTTTGCATTGACATACTTGACTGTTTTTTATTCCAGAGTGATGTGGATAAATGTGGTGACGGTAAAAATTTCCCCTGACCAGACCTTTGTGTGTGTGGCACAGCTGGGCAGCTGTGCTCCAGGAATGCAAGACTCCTCACTTCCTCAGTGTGTTTGTGTGGAGGTGTGTGCGTGCTCAATTCATGTCCTATTGTTTCACACAGGCATAACGCACACACAACTAGGTGATTGTATTCTCACATACATACACACATGCACAGATGGCTGCAGAGTCACAAATAAACCATCCTGTTTTCGTCGGTGTTCCTCCAGTTGTTTGAACGCTCTGATAGGTAACTGAAGCTCCCTTGCCTGGTGCTCTGGCCTCTGTTCACCAAGTCCTGTTAATGTTCTGTGCAGGAATTTGTCTCGGCGCCATTGGTGCTGTGACATATTGATAACTTGCATAGTCACACAGAAGTTAATAACAGTGTGGTGGCAAGGGACAAAACCAGATGTACTAGTAAAAATAGCCCTATGCAGTCATTTTACATCCAGCTAATGTGCATTCAGGCCACATTATTTGAAGTTTAAAGGCTCATAAACAAGGAAGTTACAAAATCAAATAGTCAGCATATTAGTGATTTATTTTTGTTTTGCTCCAATACCCAGGCTTTGGGTATCTGCTGATACAGATCCCATCTCACTGTGAAGATTACACTGAACCATTAATGTGTAAGGTTGCATCAGATTTCACTTACCTAACTTGGTTAAACAGCTTGAAACTGATGAATACATTATAATTGACACTGTTACCACATTTTGCCCCAATCTTTGTAGCACAGCTCTGTCGACAGAGAGTTGGCTCCCATGTTGTGTGTGTCTTTTTTATGTTGCCAGCATTAGCTATCAAATGTCATGCAAATGTCAGCAAACTGATTAGGAATTTCCTTGATAATAGTTGAATTAGAGTCACTAGTGTGTGACCTGTTGAACATTTTAGCCTGTAGCATTGCTCTGTATTGTAGCAGCAAATATCTAGATATTTAATAGCTTTTACATCCAATTAACCTTGCAAAGGAGATGGACTGGTTATATTCCATGTCTGTTTATAATGTAAAGTATTCTTGCAGAGAAACGCTTTCAATTGGTTTTGCACATTTTGAAAACGTTCTGAAATGCTGAAAACTGACCTGACCAATTAGCTTCATCAGAGGAAAATGAGGTGGTAGCTACAGTCGGAGTTTAGTTGTACTAGAAGCTGGTAATAATGGCTGCTTCTAGTGTAGTGTTAAGCAGAGATGTAGAAATAGTATAAGAAGTTTTATCAGAACTGAACAACATTTCTGTCTTAACAAAAGAGTAAAGCACAGCACTGAAAGCTTTTCCTGATGGAAAAGTTGTTTTCGTATTTAAAAATTTTTTTTGTTTGTTTTTTTTTAAACTTCACATTACATTGGCTGTGTTGAAGTCTATGTTTATGAGTTCTCTCTGACCGATATGAAATAGTCTTTGAGGCTCTTTTGAAGAGAGGACATCCAGACTGACTGGGACAGACCTAGGGCTCTCTCCCTCATCTCTTGGAGGCTGTTGTCCCTCACTGGCCATGTCCTTCTTCTCAGTTGGTTTTAACGGAGTGCCCACCAAAACATAATAGTCAGAAATTAGACGTCAAATGGAAGTAACGTTTGCATTTATGTGAAATGATCATGAACTCAGTCCCTTAAATATCCCCAGTGAATGAGAGGGTGGTAGAGGTACTGAGAGCAATGGTTTTGAGAGTAAGAGAAATAAGGATTAATTAGAGATCACAATGCTTACCTTTAAAGTAAATGTTCAGGTATCCTCCATGAGGTAGAAGACACAGTGACAGAGCAAGAAACCCTCAAACTGGCTGTACTTCTTCACTTGACCCACGGGGCAGAACATGAGCTTTAACCAGTCACAGACACTGTTCCACCTGAACCAGAAAATTAGAGAAATATCGGAAAGATTATTGTCTCATGTAAAAGTCCTATCATTCATGCTCTCCTGTGACACAGAGAAACCTTAAAAGCTTGTGATTAACTCCATACAGTATGTTTAGTTATTGAACCTACCTTGAAACTTGACCGCTGATAAGGAGTCAGAGTGAGAGTCTTCAATATTGTTACTGCAATTCCAAAAAGGGTTAAAACTGCCAAAACAAAAGCATGGCTATTTTAGTTTGATTTGAATATGACAACATAGCATAAACACAGTCAGGAAAACTTCTACTGCACTAATACAGCAGAGCTAGCTTAACTAAAACATGACAACCATAGGTCCATTAATATAAATCCTGCAGTGACAGACTTTCAAATGAACATTATACACAGTGAGAAGTATTATACAATGAGAGAAGTGCAACTGTGAAAAGAAAACACATCACAACAGCTATTTACTTATTTAAAGTACTTAGAAATACTCTTTAACTACTTTATTTAAAAAACTGTACTCCTGTAAGTCAATCTCAATTCCAGATCAGCATGCGGAGGCTGTAAATCTTTCTTATACCTTCGTCATGACCAGTGTTGGACAAGTCACTGAAAAATAGTAACTAGTTACAGTTAGTAGTTACTGCTTGCAAAAAGTAACTGAGTTAGTAACTGAGTTACTGCATTGTAAATGTAACTAGTTACTTTGAAAAGTAACTCAGGCATTACTTTTTTACTTCAATCCTCATTGTAGCCTACACATCACATTCATTTGTGTTGTGGCAGGGTGAGGGTTAATGACTATTTTCTTATAACATTGTAGCCATTATCATTATGTTGGAAAGTGGTGAAACAATAGAAATGTTTTCAACTTTTGACACTGTTAAAGTTTAAGAAGTCTAAAATAGATGTTCTGTATTGACAGTGTACGTATTAAATCCCAGCTGCTCTCTAAATTTCTTTCTGCATCACGGTCCTCTCTCGTCTTATGTTTTTTTTTTTAATCTCATTCTTTCTCTGAAGGCAGCGGACTCTACAGCTTATATCAGCATGTCTTTAACAACATACCTTGCTATTAGTCTGATAGTGCTGCCTTGGTGAGACACGGTGGCGGTGGTTTAAAATCCAGCCTTGGTTGTTTACATGGAGTGGCTCCACCTTGGTCTGCCAGGCTAATGTGAGCTGTACCTGGGTTAGAGGTGTTTGTAGCATCTGGCTCTCTGGAAGCTAGCTTAGCAGTAGCGTGTGTTTAACTCAGTACTTCGTAAGGTTGGAATAACTGTTCTTGGCAGTGGGAAAGTTTATTTCCCTGTTCTTGTTCGCCCTGTATCCTGAGGAGGGAAAAGTAATGTTGGTGTTTTCAAGACAGAGAACTCACACCCGAGTGCTCAGCCATGATGTGTGTGCATGCTTCAGTGCCTGTTTTTGTTTGTGTGTGTCTGCAGAGGCTCGATTTTCTCACAGGATGCTGATGTACTTACGGTCCTGTCACATCATCCGCCGAACCGGATGTTTACTGACCTTCATCAATGAGTTGGCGGCTGTAAAAGTAACGAGTAACGTGTGATTTAAATTCTCTAGCGTGACGCTACTAGTCACAATAAAAAGTAACGGAGTTACTGTAAAGCATTACTTAGTTATTTTCCACAGATTGAGCAGGATTGAGGAGTGATGTGGATGATGTTGAAATGAAACTCCAGAGCCGGCTCAGGTCTAAGGTGTTTCCTTAACAAATACAGTACTCTCCTGTACTTTTTGTGTCTTCCTGTGTTGAATACCGTGAGTCAGTGCTATTCACAGTAAAATGCTTTACTTCACGGAAGATGGCATGAGTTTCAAAATTACTTCCCAGAATGCACTGTGTTCTAAAGTACCATACTGTTTCAGTGGGAAATGACATAATAATGTTAGAATCTGGCTGTATTTTTCAGGAATTTGTTGCGAGGTACACGTCAATCACAAGTAGCCTATAACAGTCATATGAGATTCTGGTCAGCTCAACCACTTTAATTTGAGAGACTGGTCAGCTTCTCTCTTTAAGACTAGATGGACTGTTAGCACAGAGGCTAGGCTGAACAGTAATGCAGATGGGTACATTTGCTTCATGTTATTTAGCAAATTTCAAAGATTAAAAGCATAGAATATATAACATTGTGGTCAGTGTACATCATATTGAAATAATTCCCAGTGTTTTTTCTGTCTGTCACTTGTTTTAGCAGTATTTTGGCCATCACATGCTTGTTCTTCTGCTTGCAGTGCACTGCTCAGCTGTTCAAGTCCATCGCCTCAATGTAATTTTCACAGAGTAGACTGATAGTTATGAAGCACATATTGATATTTTTGCATTGCAGTTTGATAAATACATTTTTAAAGAACAGCTTGTTGCCACAGTTTAAGTCAACTACAACTGTCATTATTTTCCCCTTTGTTCAGAACTGGATGATAACAAAAGGTCTGCAAAGACATGCTATATTTAGCATGTCCAGAGTGCAGACACAGAATGGTATCACACTTCTTTGCGGGATGGTTCAACACAAAAGAAGTCATGGTGTGACAGGTGAGGCAGGGCATATCTCCTCCCCCCCCCCTGCACATGCAGCACCATTTAGCTGTTTCTCAGCGGGAAACTCTCAACTCAGCAAGTTTACTTTCCAGCTTCTGTGGAGCTGCTACTGCCTGTCACAGGGATGATTCCTTTCTTCAACTGGGCACATTTACAGTATATTAAGCTCAGAGTAACTATGAAGACTGGCCGTAGAGTAGGGCTGGGCGATTAGGACCAAAATGTATATCTCGATATATTTCAGCTATATCTCGATATTCGATATATATCTCGTCCGTGAAGAAGGAATAAAAACAGATTCAGTTTTGAGTCAAATCCACATGAACTGAATACTGTCTTTTATTGAACCAGTTGCATAGGTTGACATGGACATTAATTACATGAAAAGAAACTACTTGTATATAAATTAATAAAGAATTAAATAAATTAAATCAAGAAATAAAGTAAATTATTAAAGTAATAAATAAAGTAAAGTAATAAGTAGTTATATGAAGTGAATTTCTTCTCTGCAAAACAAAATACATATAGCTGTGCAAATAAGCAAAATGTAAAAAGAGATAATTCAAAACACAAATAACATTTACTTCGTCTGACAAAGTTGCTTTTCTCTGAGATTGGTAGTTCTTTCTATTAAAAGTGCTTTCTCTTGTGAACAGCCCCTGAGTCCTGGACATTCAAATGTTTTGTTTCAATAAACAAAGTAAACTGACATGGGCAATGTAACAAATATGCCTTCTTGTGTTAAGCTCACAAAAAAGGAAACGTGAGAACAAAAACTTAGGCAGGCCAGGCCCCGCTGCTCAACACCTCACAGATTCTGTGCTAGGAACACCAGCCTGTCAACAGAATTAGGCTTCAAGGATGCTCTATGGCAGGTTTGGTTCGCATTCACATTACTCTTGGCTCAAACGGACCAAACTGTCTTAACACCCACAAACTCTGCCCGTTAGGGGTGCTGTTGTCACAAACAAACGGTGTTCAGGAAGAAACGACGGCCTAGAAGAAAACCAGAAATTCAGTTCCTTCTGCCGGTCTTTTTTTCCACATAAACGATGAAAAAACACCTAATTTATGCTGTCTTGGAGTTTTTGCTTTTGCACTGGGGCATTTTGAGCAGCTAGCGAGGCAGTGAGCTGTCTAGCATGTCGTTCTTTTCATGATACGAATAAATGAGCACAGACTACGACGTGTTGCTATGGGTACACAGGCGCTAAGCAAGGTACCGACATGTGTTTGAGTGTATTAAATCACATATAAATCCTATATCAATATGCTTTATGCCTCTTCCTGTCTTTGGTTCACAAGTTGGTCCGCACTCTTCATACTGCACCCTGTGCCGCTGCTGCAAATGATGATAGGGATTCTTCATGCTTGAGTCTTTAGTTGCAACTTGTTTTCCACACTCTCTACAAAAAACCATTAATTTGCTTATCATCTGATGTCTTAAAACAAAACCATTTCCAAATGATAGAGCCACTATTTTTCTTCTTACCGACTAACTCTTCGACTACACTCATTTTGTTAGCGGTCTCCATGTTGTCTGTGTTGTTGTGGTGAGAGGGGGAGGGGGTGGGTCCTTGAGTTTCGTGAGGTCTCGGAGGGGGAGGGAGCGGTGGGCTTTTGACTTTAGTGAAGTTTGGGGGGGGGGCAAAGAGCAACACAGAGTCAAGAGAAGTAGGCGAAATGACAACTCACGTTTAAGTGTTTTAACGTAAAATAATTATATTGATATAACGATATTGTCCTGTGTCATATCTCGTATAGAAATATATCGATATAGATTAAAATCTCGAGGTATCGCCCAGCCCTACTGTAGAGCTATATCTTAGTTGCCACACATTGAATAGATAGCTATAAACCACATATTGGAAGGGTTTAGTTTGTGGGCGGTTCTCTTTCTGATGAGTGTGACCTGTATTATTAGTCAATGTCCAATATATTAGTCTGCTGTACTTATAATTGTTTAATTTGTTGTTCCTGTCATTCCCTGTATGTGAATGGTTTACATATCAAGGGTTTACTGTATTTTTAAATCAATAACAGTGCAAAACATGTGCTTAAGTCACATACAAAAGATGTCCGTGTTTCTCTATATATTAGCATACAGAGTAATATTTTGGCTGCAATAAATCCTGGAGTATGATAAAGCAAAGCAGAAAAAGCTCCTATCTGATATGAAATTATACTAGCTAAAAATATATAACAATCAACAACAGAAAGTGTAATGTTATACATTCAGGCAGACAGTGTTGATATTGGTAAAGATGTCAAAAGTTCCACTTGAAATATACATTTATATTTTTGGGAACAAGAGGAGGTTTAAAGGCAAGTCTGTGTGTGGTGATGTGTGATGCAACATTATTCCTTATTACGTGTACCCCTGTCAGTTGTTTTAAGGATATAAATGCATGAATAGATGTGCATCTTTTTGGGTAGGGTGAAACTGTGTTGGCTGATATCCTATTTACCTTCCTCTCCAGTGTTCTGATGACCAATGCAGCCCTCAGCAGGACTACAGTGTTACTTAACTTTAAGCTGCTGTATTACTAAGCATCCAGCTTTAGGTCATTGAGGCATTTTTCAGCACCTTTGCGTTTATGCTTGTTCCCTGTTACAACTCTGCTGCTGAACCAGGTCAGTAGATCTTGGCACCATGTAAGTACAATTGCCCAATCTTATTTTGAGACTGTGTGCTCATGTGATGCAGTGTTAATTTCATCGACTAAAACTATGACTAAAACTATTCGTCGACAGCCTTTTTTTCCCATGACAAAACTAGACTAAAACTAACAAAAATAGATCTGTGATGACTAAAACTGACAAAAACTAGCTTAAGTTTTCGTCAAGATGACTAAAACTAGACTAAAATGTAATTTAGTTTTCGTCAGCCATTTAAAGTCGGTGTATCTCCACTGTGGGTAAATCCATCAAAAAACAAAGCAGCTGTATCTATTTTGCCTCTCAGCTGTAGAAAGCAGGGACCCCAGGTTTGGCTGGGTGAACAGAACACACTACCATGACTTTGTCACAGATTTAAGCAAGAAAATAGATGCTTGGTCTTAAAATAAAGACTTAAATGTGAGGACTTTTTATGGACTAAAACTAGCCTGAAATGTTTTTGAGTTTTCGTCGACTAAAACTATACTAAAATTAAAAAGGGTAGAGATGACTAAAATGTGACTAAAACTAAAATACATTCCATTTAAAGACTAAAGCTAAGACTAAAATTAAAAATAGCTGCCAAAATTAACACTGGAGTGATGGTTCACTCAAAGCTGACCAGGGCAGTGTAACAGTTTGATACCTGCCGGTTGCTTTTTAAGAAACATTGATGCGAGCCATTGAGAGTGGCAGGAAGGCTTCTGTGTGAAATAAAGACTCTCTGACTCCTCTGAAAGTGTAATTACATACTCATAGTAGTGTATGTATTCATACATACCAAGTGTTTGGGTGGGTCACTGTGGAAGGGGTGTGTGAAGTATGCGCTGTTATGTGGCTTTGCAGGCCAACACTGAATGTAGATGCCTGTTGTGACAGAGATTGAATCAGTAACTTTCATTCACAGACTGTTGTATATAAAGGTGGATAACACAGTTTCCTCCTGGAAGTAAAGCCAAACAATTTGTAGTACTGTAAACCCCAAAACAGTTTGCGTTTCCAACCCTAACCCTCACTTGGTGGACTGTAGACATAGACATTATATACGTAGACGCCTCATTGGCCAGTGGGCCGTACGTCAACTCCGCCGCCATCTTGCCAGAGGTATTCCTGGTTAAGATGCATTAACTACTCCTGTGCTGGGGCTGACAAGATTGCGTGGAATAACACTTCAAACAATAACAAAACCCTTCATCCCTTATTTACTTGCATTTGTTTATGGAACGGTCTATCCTCTGGCAATATGGTGGACACAGTCAATGAGGCGTCTACGTATGTAATGTCTATGGACTGTAGAGCCTTTGCATGTGATGTCACAGGCAGCAGGAGTCTGCTGTTCCAACAGCTGAGTACATTCATAAAGAAACAAAATAAAGCTGAGCTTTTACAAAAGATACCACAAGCAACTCGATACTCGATGCTCCTTCCTCTTACCTCAAAAGAAAACCGTACATTTAGGCCTATGTGATTTCTATTTTGTTAAATACCTAAGGTATTTCCATGAACATTTAAGAAAGTGAATGTATCTAACGCTTTACACAACACAATGTAAAAGCTGAGAGCTGCACTGTGATAGTTTGTCACATTTAAATAAACTAAAGGTTTAACAGGTGTTAAAACCAAACAACATTACATTGATCTCGTTTTAAAATAGGCTGCAGCCTGAAGTTTTACAAATAGATTTAACAACCATGGAGCAATCTTTTCACAGGCTACCTAAATTAAAAAGAAGAAGATGAATAACTAGCTACAATACAGAGAATCAGCTGGTCTGAATCTTCATATTCACAAAACTTGCAAGCATTTTAGTATTACTGACAGAGCCCATAATTTGCTCTCAGAACAGAGGGCCTTTTAATTCTTTATGCTGGATTAAATGACTCCTCTGGGTGCATGAATTTGCCATGTACAGAGGAAGGAGTTAAAATAAAAAAGTTACTCAGCTAAATTGAAGTGGCGCTGAGAGCTTTGGGATGATTTGTGTGTGTGCATCATGTATGCGTGTGTTTGTGAGTGTGTCTGCGCATTTATGTCTGTTTTGCTTCAGTGAGTGGAGATTTTAGTTGGAAAACAAGTGTGTTCACTAAAACACTTCATTTCATGCAGCTTCTCACCTCACCTGTTCCCCCCTGGGGCTACGTGTTAATCAGTGGCTGAGCTGTGGAGCTGTTAAAGCGAGCCCTTAGAGGAACAATTCTCTAATGTTGTTCTGTTACAATTTGAACTAAAAGGATTACTAATCAAGTCTTGCTTTATTTAAAACTCAGCCATAAATTTCCAGAAACAGTGGTACCAAGCATTGCTGCAAATACTTTTTTTTTTTAAAGAGTATCTTTTTGAGATTTTTGCCTTTAGAGAGACAGGAAACATGCACCAAACATGTGCTGGGAGCAGGAATGGATCCGAGTCCATTGAGGAACACAGCCTCAGCATGTGGGTGCCTGCTCCACCAATCAAGCCAGACTGGTGCCCTGCAAATGCCTCTTTAACAGTTGATGAAACCGCTGATTATGCCTTTGATTGATTAAGTAGCTGATGATTGTGTCATGTTAATCAGTGGTTTCAGTAGACTTAGATGTTTTTCTACAATGCATTATTTTAACCCGAACCCAAAGATGATAAATTTACTCTAACAGAGAAGGAAAGAAACACAAAAATATAAAAATGTCTAAAATAGAATAGAAATCAAAATAGAAGATGACTCATTCAGTAAGTAGCAGTCAGTCAGACTGTCTTCCTTATTATTAACACCTTGGCTACTTGAAAAACATATCTTTTCCTTTGCTTTGAAGAAAGTGTTTTAGAAAAAAACTAAACAACTGTTTGTCCTTATTTCTATATTAATGATTTTATTTTATTTTTTTAAATATATGAATCTTTCATGTGACAGTCAGGAGTTTAGAGGTTTCACATGACAGTAGTTTTAAAATCGAAAACCTCATTATGTACTGTTATGTAATGTCACCAAATGAGCTCAAAACAAGGAAAAATTCCTTTTCTGCTTGGCGTATGAAAGAGTTATTTTAAGGTTGGAGAAGTTGATTTTTTATTATCCAAATCACCATATATCTCTTGGAAAAATCTTGTCAAGGAAACTGGACAACCAGCAACTCCTGGTGTTGTTGTTGCCCTAGGCATGTTGAAACACCGACACTTACTGCAGCAGAGCTGCTCAACGGCTCTCTCCAAGGGGCTCTGGTTATGACAGGCTGCTCTGATGTGAGAGATTTTTTTGTATTTTTGTCCCCTTCTCTAGGCAGTCACTCCAAAAGTCAGCTCTAAGTAAGTGCTTATAACGCAGTAAGGGTTTTAAAATGTCAAGAAACAATGGTATAAGAAAACTTCAGTGAACTGTTCAGAGAGCAAAAGAACTGACAAAGAGGATAAAAGATTGCTATAGTGTTCTTTTTCCTTAGTTTTTTCTTTTTATTTATCACAAGTAAAGGCATTCCTCTCAACAAAAAGCTCGTATCATGGGTATGTTATTTCTCATAATAAATTTTAAGAAATCCATTTCATTCTTGTGCTTTTTTGTACAAATATGAAGTACTTTATTTTACAAAATACACTTTACAATACTAAAACTCTTAACTTACCGTATTTTAATGTTTTACAATATTTACAGAATAAGGAATCAAAATATAGGATAAAAACAGAAGACTGGTGCCAAGTGCACACAGAATCTGGCCATGAATAAAAACACATCATACCACAGTTAGACCGGCCACATTAAAGCTGCATTACAGCAAATGAGCTCCAGTACCTCAATAATGAAGACTGAATCCAGTTTTCATAAACAGATGCTGCTGCTGAGTTGGCAGACTCGATTTTAAAAAGCTGTCCTGACTGTTTAAGATGAAATCACAACATTAAAAGCTGTTATGTAATTTAAGTCTTGCTGCTAATTTCCATCACTACCACTAGATGACTGAGAAAGTAAAGTGGTTTAATCCTCTGCTGTGAGCCTGTGACCTGAGATGACTCTTCTCTGCCGTGAGATCAACTTCCCTACCATGACCTCTGACCTTTATATAAGTCAGTCATTTGACAAGTTGCCCGGTCGTACTTGACCTTACATTACTACTGGCACGCAGGATTAAGTAAGCAGTACAAGCTGTAGTGAGGACATTTACTTAGTTAAAGAGAGCACCAGAGCAAATAACTTTGAATGAATTGACTGGTTCACCTTTTTTCACGCAGCTTGACTCCAGTGTGACAATTTTAAGAGTGTAGGGAGCTGCTGCTGCTCTGGTTGTTGGTCTTTATTTTCATGGCAAGAGAGAGGAGAAAGTGAAATGCTGTGCTGATCTTCTACAGGGCTTAGCTGCACTGAGTGCATCACAGTCATACACACTAAACACATGAGGCTTTAGTGAGGTGATACTGATGGCTGTGAGCTAAGTTTCTCCATTACTGTGTAACAGAAGCTCACATCAACCTAGTGCTGATGTGAACATTTCATAAACCAAACCCTTTATCCAGGACTCTTGCCTCTGCTTAGAGGATAAAACTGCTTTTGAATAATTTGATGGGCATTTTAAGTAAAACTCCTCAAGTAAGGGTGATAATTAAAGCTGAATGGTTTTCTGCCACTGAGTAAAAGTATCCATAACACAGTGTATAAAAATGTGTTAGTTACTAGAAGATGGTCTGATGATTTTCTCATATTGACTCTTTTAAGTCAAGCATTAACATTTATGTTTTGGCAGTACCAAAGCTGTTTTTTTTGGCACTGATATGTTTTATTTATTGATTGATATTTTTTTTATTTTTTACTTTAGTCATCTTCATCATTATTTTTATTATAAGACTCTTATCATGTAACATAGCAATGAGGTGAAGGTTTGAAGACTTTTTCAAATCTATAAAACATAATTTTAAAAATCACGTTTTAGATCATTTGTTCAGTTATCTCAGTCGTGTTGTAGAACCTTCTAGATTGCTTAAAAATAATCCATGGCACTCATGTCTTTTGGCATTTAGAGGTCTTAATGCAGGGGTTATTAATGGGACATTCAAGAATACCTATCAACATTTTAAGAAATAAAGGCTTGAAATATTTCACTCTATGTGTGATGAGTCTATATAATATATGGGTTTCACTTTCTGAAATAAGTGACACGACTGAACTTTTCATGATATTCTAGTTTTTTTTTTTTAGATTTATCTGTATCTTTTCAAAGGTATTTTTTCTAGGTCTTGAGCTGTTACTAATAGAAATCTGTTACAGACGGTCATTGTTTTGTCCTGTATTTAGAGATGCATGATATTAGATTTTTACTCATTTCCAAACCTATTTTAGCTGATACCTACATATACACACTAGGGGTGTAACGATACAGAAAAGTTTTGGTTAGTACCTCGGTTTTGAAGTCACGGTTTGGTAGGCTGAATAAATTACATTTATATTATTGATAATGCTGCAACCTCCTTCCAGAAGTTCTTCAATGATTAAAAATATTGCTAAATAAATACATTTTTGAATCACTAGATTATTTTCATTAATATTTTGACATATTTATACCCATTCTTTAAACACCAAAATTTCCCAGCCAACATGAACGCATCATCATATTACCATGCATTAGTTTGTTAAATATGCTAATGAGCATCTATTCTGACGATTTCAACATGGACTTCAGCACTGGATTAGATTTTTTAACCAATGGGACCTACTACAGAGTTTGGGAGAACTTTTCACAGCCCATCTTGGTGAATAAAGAGGTTATCACTGTGTGAAATCTGAGGATAACTTTACCTAGGACACAGCTACAGAGTCCGTGTCTCCCTCTTTGGAGGCTGACAGTTGAAGGTAAAATTAATTTGATTCACAGAGCCAGAGCACCAGTGTTATAATAAAAACTATCTTAAAGAATAAGAAATTTATAAACGGCTGGGGAGACTTTGTTGTTCCTCCTCTTTACAGTGACGTTCTTGTTTGAGTGGAGCTTTTTCAAACACTTTGATTGGTCCGCTGGATGACGTGCTGTCAGTGGCACAGCTGCAGAATAATGTCAGTGCTACTGTTGTCCTTGTCCACTGTTGTATTTTACTGGGAAACAAAGTGTTCCTAAACAGGACACTTTCATGTGGGAATATTCAGGCTGTTGCTGGCGTTTGCTGTGGTTGTGTGGTTGTCAGGACAGTGTGACAGTGAGTTGTTCTCTGGTTTTCCTTCTGTGCATGAGCTTGGCTCCACATGTATTCGTTCGGTACACGTCTGTACCGTACCAAGAGGCTCGTACCAAATCAGTTCTGTACGAATACATGTACCTTTACACCCCTAATGCACACCATTTTTATTGTAAAGAATCCAGAATGTCTCTAGTGCAAAGAGAGGCTGAGTCAAGGGGAGCTGAGAGAGGAGCGAGAAAGCATACCGTCCTGTAGTAGACCTGTAGACCTTTACCTGATGGTACATTTGTACATTTTCCCTGATATTTAAGGCTAATGTATGATTTAAAAAAAAAATTAATAATTTTTTTTTCATTAAAAAAAGGCTCAAGACACTTTGTAGAGCAAACCTTATGGTCACTTCCGAGGGAGGCAGAAATCAACTTTCATAACAAAGCAACAAGAAGTTCTGGTGAGAAATGCTCTGAGACTGAGTTTGTGGGCACTACCAGTGAAAGGCTATTGTTGATGAAAACCTGCAGTTTAAGAAAATGTATCATTTTAACAAAGTTGTTTTTGATTAGCCAAGGCTTGTGAAAAGTGCTTGTTTTATCTTGGCTCTCTGTTTTCAGAACGCACACATCTCAAGGACCTTGTGAGGTAGCTGGTGATCAAATACAAGAAGTCCTCGGCCTCCCTAATGAGACGCCGGCATGCTTCAGTCAGTCACAACAGCCAGCCAGGCAGTCAAGTCGAGTCAGCCCGTGTGTTGTTGCCACTGACAGCGGCACAGAGCACTATGAGTCATCTCTGCTCTGTCTGCTGACTGAAGACATACTGTATCACTTCTTCTTCTGTTCTCTGTGTCTCTTTGTATCTCCTCCCTCCCTTCACGGCTTTGTGTTGTTGTGTCTGTCGCTCTTCCTTTGCCACTGTTCTTCTTTACTTGATCTCTCTTTAGAGCTGAGGAACACTTTGACTTACTTTCAGAAGACCAGGAAACTCTGTTTTTGTCCTTTTATTATCATTTATTCATGTTATAATGTGCAGCGTTTTTTTCCCGTGGTTGTCCTTGTGCTATTTTTTTATTTTGTCTTCTCCACTTTTTTTTTTCTGCAGTACACTTGTCTTTTTTTGTACATTCCCCCATTTTCCCCAAAGAATGGATGTTGTGAACCTGTCTTTGCATGTCAGTCAGCATATTATAATTCAGAAAATTTAGATTAAGATTAGTTAAACCTCCCATATTGCCACAGTAATAGGTAAAATGCAATTATAGGACTTTACTGTGCATGGTAATTATTTTAGTCACCTTTATGGCACGTCATACTCATTAGTTCCTGCAGAAGAAAGACAAATTTGATTGTAGTTCAAACCGTTTTTTTCCCTTCAGTATCAGCCAACCTTCATTTACAGGGAACAGACTAGAATAGTTTGAGTTTTTTCTCTCTGATATTGGATAAATATGCCCATGAGCCATGATGTGGGCAGATAAGGGCGTCTCAGTTTCTCCATTGAAACTAGAAATAATGACACAACATCATGGTGTTAACATGGTGTTAAGATCTCTAAGGTTGAAAGTCTCATCAGTAAAAGTAAAAATCCTTTCTCTCTGTCTTATCCTCTGTCACTTTCCCTCACACATTCTTCTCTCATACTCATTCTTGGTCTGAGAGAAACAAGCTATGAATGTTTCCTCTGAGAAGCCATCTTTTATTCATGTATATTTCATATAGAATTCCTCCTCTGCCTCACCAGCACTGCTGCTAAATGTAAACACAGCTCGCTATTTATAGCAAAAATCTGCCTCCACATCCTGCAAATCCCCCCGTTTTTCAACAAATGCCAGCTTTTCAGGAATAGAGGAGAAATTGTCTCAATTTCCTGCTGAACCCTTACATTCCTGACTATTCCTGTCATATTTGGAGTTTGTATTTAAAGTGCTTTGAATTTGCTTAGCAGGAAATTTTCCAGCATGACTTTGCAATACTGCAAGCAACATGATGAATCAACTGGCAGTCTTTCTGGCCACATGACGAACATAACCTTAAAACTTTTGTGCTTATGCTTGTTGCAAAAGCAGACAAAATTATGATGATTTATTTTTGTGAGGGATGCAGGATAATATTAGCATGACACAGGCATGGGCAGCTATAGCTTAGAGAGTTAATTATGTGATATGCAGATATGAAAATTTCTGCCAGTGTTTATCACCAATATATTGGACTATATTAGCTGTAAATATCGGCTTAAATGTACAAAAAGTTCATGGAGCATAAGACAGGACAAACTGACCTATGTCAGCTGAAATCTTTTTCTTTCTTCCTCCTCTTTTCATAAATTTTATTCTGTTCCTACGACCCAACTTTTAGGTCTAAACCACATTTGTATATCACTGTCAAAACGAATTGGTGAATATTGGCACATCAGATACATACAGGAGGAAATCAGCAATGAAATAATGTACCTCTTTGTCTCCAGGGCTCATAAAGATCAAATCAGCACAAGCACGAGTTCTTCAAAGGAGCTCTAATAACTACTGGAACAAAATAGATTTGCAGACCAGTACAAAAATTGTGCCAAAATTGTAACCCTTGTGATACTTCAATAGTGAAGATAACTCAATGCTGAATGACAGAAGTGTTTTTCTGATTTAGAAATGCTGCATTTAAAGGGCAGAAATGTTGCCAGCGATGAAAGAAAGGATTTAGGATTGTTTCTCATAAAGTAGTGACCACTTCAATGTGGATTCTCCTTTTCCTTACGTGCAGCTGTGTCTCTTGTGCGTGTCTGCATCATACATGTGTGATCAGCAAGGATCTTTATTGGCGGGAGGTATTATTGGTCTGAGGATTTAATATGGTACAGAGGATGCTCTTACTGTCTTCCAAAGTGGCTTTCTGGATGATGTGTCCTGTCATTGTAGCATGTATTTAGTACTGTTGTTCTTATTTTGCAATGAGGTGTGACAAAGGTTTAACATAATTGAATATTCTGCACATTACACTAAGAAATAAGTTAGATGTTTGTTCTTTTATAACTGATATTATATTAACTGACATTTTATTACTGATTATTACTCAGATAAATATGATGTGTAGCCTACAAATGTAAAGTGAAATGTTGATTGATTCAGAAGGGTTTGTGAGGTTATATGTTGTTTTAAGATTTGTTTACTGTTCTCCTCTTAAAAAGGCTGATCAATAATTGAAGACTTGCCCTTATTTTTTGTCCCCCACTTTTGCAATAAAAAAAATCTCTTAAGAAGTTAGTTCACTGTGTCACTGGAAATATTGGCAAACTATGAACATTTTCAGGTATTTTGCTAGTGTAATGGTGACATGAAGTTTTCTTAAAGCCCCATGCCTTGGTGTTCTTTTTATGACAGTGGATTATCAGCTTTCTCTCAGCTGGTGGAGGCTTATCTGATGTGAAATTGATATTTTGCAACACTGTGCTTTGTTTTAGGATCAAAACAGTAAAAGTTCTCACTCTTTCTTCCCTCCACTTGAGTAAAGCAAGACCAAAATCTATCTCTGTCTGCATTACATAGTTGTGCATGTATGTCTGATAGGCTCTAATGACTAACTTTTCTTATTTGTCCTTCTGTAGGCCCGTAATGTAAACACAGGGGAGCTGGCTGCTATCAAAGTCATCAAACTGGAACCGGGTGCGTTATCTTTCTTTCTTTTCCTTAGTAGCTCCTGCATTCTTCTCCCCTTTCCTTTCTTTTGTGCTGTTTCTATTTTTCTTAAGCCAACCTTTATTCAGATCTACAAACTAATTTTCAAAACTTTGCTGTTTAGTCTCCAGCTGCATGATTAATGAAAAAACATACATTGTGCATCTCATTTCCTAATGAGATTGCATTTAGGTGATTCCCTTGTTTGTATTTTCGTATGCTTTCAGAATAAGCTGACTTTGCTCTATCAGTCACACTCACACAGCATAAAGCAAAACAGACATTTAATTCATCAATCAGGCCAGAGAACATCTTATGTTTCCCACACTCTCCTCACCTCTCTCATTTCTCGTCCTTGTTTTTGGTGTTTTGCTGTCAGTCACCGTTACTATAGTAACCACACACAGGGTCGGCAGTGGCACAAGTAGACAAGCAGGGAGGAGGCTGACGGTTAATGTAGAGTTGATGCTTGGATTTTTTAAAGGAAGAGGGGGGTGAAACTAAAAACAATTACAGTGGTGATGGTGAGAGCGATAATGTTATACTGGTACTGAAAAAAGAGGCACATTCCGACTTGTGGAACTTTTTCAAGTTTTTAAAGGATGACGTTATACCAAGAGTCACGATTGACAAGTACTGCTTTGGCATCGTGGCAGAACTGTGAGTTAGCACCAAAAATCTTCAAGGCTGTGTCCATCACCTCAAAATCTAGTATGAGTTGGCAATAAAGGACAAGAAAACCACGTTGTAAATTCCCAGCCAGCAGACCACACAAACATCAACACCCCAGGAATTATACAGTGTCTTTACCAAGAAGCAAAGGTGCTAGGTTTTATTTTTAGTATGTATCCTATTCTAAAACTTACATTCTGTTTGCTGTGTTGTAAGTTAATCACTTTAAGTGTGATAAAGTAAGAAAAGAGACAAGAAGGACTAAAGTTAAAGCCCAGCACCATATTATAGACGTGTGTGTTAAAAGCCTGAGACAGAGCATGTTTTTGTTTGTGTGGAATTAGTTTTTGCTTGATTTTAGCTTGATATAATTTTCTTTAGTTGTCTTACTGTCTTATTTTTAATGTCTTTCTGCTGTCTTTCATTGCCATCTTTGCCATAAAAGTTTTTTTTTTTTTAACTCTGCAAAGCACTTTAAATTAATTTGTGTATGAATGCTGCTCTATAAATGAGCTTGCCCTGCTTTGACATCTATCCATGTACATTCAGACTTCTCTTTTTGTTGCTTCACTCTTTTTTGAAAGTAATGTTTACCTCTCAAAATGTGTGTCTACCAATGTGCTCTCTTTTAGGTGAGGACTTTGCTGTTGTCCAGCAAGAGATCATAATGATGAAGGACTGTAAACACTCCAACATTGTAGCCTATTTTGGCAGTTATCTCCGGTAAGAGTGCATCATTTGTTCAATAAATTTGCCGTGATTGCTATTAAAAATAAAAAGCATCATACTGTAGGTTTTGTTTGTGTATGACAGGGCAGGTGAATGTGAGAGAGATCTTTCTGATTTTTGAGATGTGTGTATGTTTGTTCTGACACTGTCATCTGTGTGTGCAGGAGAGATAAGTTATGGATCAGTATGGAGTACTGTGGTGGAGGTTCTCTGCAGGATATCTATCACGGTAAGACATGCAGCCAAACACAAAGATACACACATTTTTTTATGCTTGCAGTGCCATGTTTTGTTTGCATTCTCTCTCCCACTGTTACTCACCTCCTTCTTTCTCTTTGTGTGTCTGTCTCTCATTTTTATTGTCTCTGCTTCAGTAACCGGGCCTTTGTCAGAGTCACAGATAGCCTACATGTCACGGGAGACACTGCAGGTAGCGTTTACACTTTCTTTATTGTTGGTAATATTTGTGTAATGGTAGTACAGAATGATATCTCATCCAATTGGCCCTAATCTAAGCTGCGCTTGCTCCAGTTTCTTTCTTTATAAAAAGATGACAACCAAATCTACAAAACAAGGGGAAAAAAATCTATTTTCATTTGCGCTGTGTTAACACTTCAATATTTCATCTAAAATTTGAGCTTTGTATAATTTAATGTTCATTAATTCTGTCAGAAAACTGCTTCAGTACAGCTAGAAACTATCAGGCCCAGTGTGAAAGCACCCTAAGCCTCAAAATGACTTGCAACATAACTTCAAGGCCAACAAGTGCCCCAACTTCTGCTCTCTAAAATTAAATCAATTATTTAAACATATTTATATAAAATTGTTTCTCATTAAAATTTGAAAATATTGTACATCAGGAAATTTCTGACATATATTACAGGGAAATACTGGAACGTTCTAAAACTCTACGCTGGTGCCTGTTATCTTGCATATGTGTAGATGATGTTGATCTGCTGCAAGTTTTTATTTGAACTAATCAAACAATAACTGTACGTTTTCCACAAAACGTTAAGATTAATACATAGATTTCTCATTTTGCACTATTTAAGAAATAAACACTGCCATCTTTTGTTCTGTGTTGTTATTCTGTTGACTGTTTCCTTTTTATTCTGCAGTAACAACCTACATAACCTGTTGCTTTGTCACTGTATCTGCAGGGTTTATACTACTTACACAATAAGGGCAAAATGCACAGAGACATAAAGGTAAGTATGCATCGCAGCCAGACTTTTACTCTTTAGGCCTGTCTAAGTTTCAGTGAAAATGTTGTGTTTATATAGGTGACATCCTGTTGAAAAAAGTTGATAAAATGATGCTTTCAGTCTTGCCTTACTGCTGCACCACAGCCAAATTTCCTTTTCTTATTTTGTAATTTGTTGAATTTATTACATGGTTGTAGGAATTAGAGCTCATACAGCTATACATTTTAATGATTAATTATGCATTAGTTATGGTGAAATGAGGATCAACTAATTCATTAAACTCAGAAAGAGTTGCAATCTTTTGATATTGAAAACGAAAAACTGATTCTTAAATATTTGTCATTCATAAGTGGTGGTGGAGATTTTTGACACAGAAATGATTGATTCAAAGCCCCAGGCCGCTTCAATAATGAAATCCTTGTCAGTGAAATTACGCAGTTGAATTCACGTTAGATGTAAATTATTGTTGAAGTTTGAAGTGAAATGTGATTTATATATAGAAATTCTGACATGTTTGTCTCTGACAGGGAGCCAACATTCTCCTGACAGACAACGGCTATGTTAAACTAGGTGAGAGCAACACGCAAGGCTTCTGCAATTACCTTCTGCTTCGATAGACTGAATCTGACTGGCCTCATTTACTGATTTGGTTTTCCCCACTCCTCTTCCCCCTCTCCACCCACACCCTTAATAAACCTTTCTGTCTCCTGCCTTTTTATATTTTTTCTCCCATATCACACACTCTCTTTCCCTTTTCAAAATTCTCCCTCTTCTCTCCTTCCCTTCCTTTATATGTAGCTGACTTCGGTGTATCGGCCCAGATCACAGCGACCTTAGCCAAAAGGAAGTCTTTCATTGGAACCCCATACTGGTTAGTGCTGCTTGCTGTTCTCAGTTGCCATATAAATAATCTTTCAGATTGATAAAATGTACAAATCGACTTCCTACTGATACAAGTGCTGTCCTTTGAGATTAGAGATCTCTTTTACCTGAACATCTCACCAAGAGTAGCAACTACACAACTATACAATTTAAGCAATTTACAATCACACTTGGCCAGTAAATTAAAAAAAGACATAATATCAGAGAAACATGCACACACAGACATTCGCTAAAATGTAAAATAAAATATCCTGACTAACTTAGTTTTTCAAGTTGAATATATTCTGTAGATTTTCCTTAGTTTTTGTTGCACTTAAACTAGATGATGTCTTTCACAATCAGTCATGACTTTGAGAACACCAATTTGCACAACTTCAGCAAGGTTTGTTTCTGACATCAGATCAGACAGGAGAGGAAAATTCCAAATGTTAATTTTTTTTTTAAGAAATCTAGCAGAAACTAATTTCTCATGCATTAATTGTCTAAATATGACTATTCATTAGTTATAATACTTTGCCAAACCAAAAATGTATGCATAGAATAAATGGCTGAATGTTAAAGTTGTATCCTTTTGTAGCAATTTCATTAAAATTATTTAAAATTTGGCAAAAACTTGCAGCTTATTCAACATTTCTTTCATCTTCCTCTGTTGTCTCCCTTCTCTTTGCCCCCTGCCTATCTTGCTTTTTTCTTGCTCCCTCTCTCTCCACAGGATGGCTCCAGAGGTAGCAGCAGTGGAGAGGAAAGGAGGTTACAACCAGTTGTGTGATATCTGGGCTGTGGGTATTACTGCAATAGAGCTGGCCGAACTGCAGCCACCCATGTTTGACCTGCACCCCATGAGGTAGGCAGAGGAATGTGTGCTGTGATAAAAAGCAGTATGATGGCTGAGTAAATATGCAGATGAAGTCAGTCAGACAAGTTAGTAAGCAAAACACTGAGTGGTGCTGTGTTTGTAACTCGCAATTGTACAGTGGTATTTTGTTTTGATCTTGTCTGCATGGTTTAGGGCCTGTTAACTACTTTTTGAAAATACAATGACAGAGACTTAATGCTATCTTTTTTTTTTTTTTTTTTTTTACCAAAGGGCCCTGTTTTTAATGACCAAGAGTAATTTCCAGCCTCCCAAGTTGAAAGATAAACTCAAGTGGTAAGAGAAAAGCTTTGTAGATGCCTTAATCTGTGGTTTAAATGTCTCAATCATATCAAACTGCCTAGCTGTGACAGGGCCAAAAGTTAAGCCAATCATATTTTTTTTCTCTCTTTCTATGCCTATTTCTTTATGACATGTCAGGACAAACAACTTCCACCATTTTGTCAAACTGGCCCTCACCAAGAACCCAAAGAAGAGGCCGACTGCTGAGAAACTTCTGCAGGTGAGCAATACATTTTTACAAGTGTTTAAAACAATCTGACAGGACAGTTTGACTACAAATAAGCTTACAGCTCCTTCCTATACTGCTATACTTAAATTTACATTGCAAAGTTACCTTTTTACAATGAAGACGCAGGATATGACAGGATAGGATTTTGATTATGCCGTACGAAAAACTTCTGTTGTTAGAAAGTGAGATGATAAACAAGGACAAATGATTTAATATTACAAAACTCAAAAACAAAATTTTACACAGTTTTTTTTTTTTTTAAAGAAAAATGGCTTTTTTTAAATAAATGTTTTTTCACTTATCATAAAGCTTCAGGGATTATGAAACAGTAAAATCAATACTGATTTATTTTTTTAAGTAAAACAATAAAAAAAGCAAATAAGACCAGCAGCATAAGGTCTGACTAATTCTATAAAGGGATATTAAGGCCTGTTTGCCTTGTCATAGTGACACATGCCAAAACTGCATTTGTGAACATTTTCCACAGATAAAACACCGAAAAACACTTCAATGAAGAAGAACCAGATTAAGAAAACAAGACTTGCATGTACAAGATAAGATTGGTAGAGAAAAAAGGGATTCTACTTTGTTCACAGGGGACACATAAATCTATAAAAACCAGAGGCTTCTCACAGGAACTTTAACAATGAAGTCAGATTTTATTCTCCTAAAATGTGTAGTAACTTACAACAAAGTCTCAATATTGACACTGAGGAAATCTCCAATAATTTCTGGGACTTAAAGGTTAAATAAATATTACTATGGATGCAAAATCTACCTGATGCTGATCTTGCATCTCTGATTTCTATGATAAATCTTAAATGTTTTAACCTATATACAGTACATCAGCATGCACGTTAGAAGCACATTATCTGTTGCAGTGGAACACAGAAATATTACCATTACCAGAGGACAGTAAATTCCATATTACATATGCCAACTTTTTTGCCATCACTAATGCAAAATGTGAATGTATAAGCAAAACATAAAGTTCAGTGATTGCTATATAATCATAGCTAATTAGAAGGTCCTTGTTGTTACATGCTTTTGCACTAGTGCTTTATTGATCAGTTGGCAAGAGGTTCAACTGTGTAGCAAATGTGTGGCAGTTCAGAAATGTCGTCAGTTGTTTTTCAAATAAAATACCACCATGTAGTTATTACCATCTTCAGATACTTGTGGGTTGTTTGAATACTGGTCAGACAGAAGATGCTATCTCAGGTCTTATTGGTGTCTTCTCTCTTTCTCTCTCCTCTTCCAGCACCCATTTGTGTCGCAGCCTCTCAGCAGGACACTGGCTATCGAGCTGTTGGACAAAGCCAATAACCCTGACCACAGCACTTTTAATGACTTTGATGATGATGACCCTGAACCAGAGGTAACCTTTTCACCTTCTCTCCAAACAGAAATCTAAATCAAACTTCATGACTGGTCAACAGAGCAGTGATTATATTTTGCTGGGGTGTTGCTTTTCTCTCCTCATGTTTACATGAAAATCTTCCTTGTCCTTACCATTCTTATCCTCAGCTCCTCTTATCCCTGGAACTTATGACTCCTCTTTCTGCTCTTTGTTACTCTCTTTCTTTCCTTTCCTTCTCTCTCTGCCTTTCTTCCTCTCCCTTGTTTCTCATTTCACTCCTCTCCTTGTCTCACATCTTCTCTCTCCTTCTTCTCCTCTTCTTCCCCTTTCCTCCTTTCTTCCTTGTAGCACTTCTCCATTCTCACTACTTTTCTCTCCGCCTTCTTTTTCCCTTCTTTTTTTTCTCTTAACCCTTTTTCTCCACTACCTATCCACTCAGTTTAAGTACAGGGGTCGTTTCCTTCCCATAAGCCCCGGTGCTCGACGTGCACCCCGTTTTGCAGCCCGCAGGAAGGTACTGGTTTGGGCTGCATTGTCTGAAGTGATGTCATTCTAACACATACAAAGCTGTCTGGTGTTTCTTTAGTCAAAGGAGGCCAGCAGAACTGAAGGGTTAGAAAGTGGAGGGTCTGCTGGTGCCGTCATGGAAATGAGTATTCACATATGATTTTCTTACAGTTGATTACAAAGCAACGTAAGGCTCCCTCACACACCAGACCTTTAAAGACCAGTTGTAGGTGATATTTGTCCACTCCCAACGGTTTGAGGGGTGTGTCCTGTTTGTAGGCTTATGGAAATAAGTTATTTGTCCAAATGCTCTATAAGTTTGTGGTGACAATATGATTTTTTTTACTATCTCCACCCAATCAGAGCCCCCCTGATCTTGAATTTGGAGTATTAGACATGATGGATATTTATATTTCTCCAATGCTTATAGAAGTGTTCACTCCCATGAATATTTTACACTTTTATTGACTTTATAAATTCCTTTATCCAACCAGATGAAGACCCGTTGAGATCAAGACCTCTTTTACAAGGGTGACCTGGCCAAGAGGTCGGCAGCACATGTAACAATAAATAAAACAAAATTAAAAATCAGTCATGATCAATAATAGTTTTTTTTTTTTTTTTTACAAAAAGTAAAACTGAAGACAATCTTATTGCTGTCAAAATAAAAAACAGATTTCTACAAAGTAATGTCAGTTTAAAAAAAACGGTGAAAATTTGAAACTCTCCTTCAGACTTAGGTCTCTAGGTCTTGGGTCTCTTATTTTTAAAACTGGTCAGATGGAAATTCGTCTCGGGTGTGGGCTGTGTTAGGGAGCAATTTTATTTTAACATCAATAGAAATAAACTATCATTAATTTAATTATCTCTATTTCTCCTGATAAGCTAACTTAATTCAAACATCAATTACACTTCTAAGTTAAGTTCTAAGCCAACAGCCTCTTATCTGTACCTTTAAATGGTAGCTAGTAAATGTTTTTGAGCTTCTATAGTGTTTTTCTATTCATCTGACTACTCAAAGAGATTTTACACAGCAGGTCACTCCACATTCATACACTGATGGCAAAGGCTGTTATAGAGTGGGCATCAGTATTCACCTACCCCATTCACATTGTTTATACACATTCACAAACCACTGGCACAACAGTAGGGTTATGTGTCTATTTACATGTAGCTGTAGGAGCTGGGATCAAATACCTACCTACTGAGCCACAGCTGCCCAGGCTTTATATTTACTATACACATAAGAATATCAGCCCTTTTCTTCAGCAAGACATTAAGAACTCAAATTTAATTCTCAATATTTTGACCACTAAAACAATACACACTTCCATGACAGCATTACTGCCATTATGTCTTCAGCAAAGCAGACCCTGCTCAGAAAATTGCAAAAGTTACTGATGAGTATGGTCACCAGAATGGCCACTGGAATTGGAAACATAACCAAGTTTAGTTCTTGTTATTGTTGCAAAAGACATTTATGTCTGTATTTGCCCAGTGCTTGATAGGCTGAAGTAAAATCCTGTCAAAGAAAGCACAGGTTGAACTATGAAAAGGTGGTAGTGTTCAAACATGTCAGTTTTGGTTGCCATCTTCATCTACTTTTGCCTTTGCAGTTATCAATTATGAGATTTTAAAATCATATTGAACTCTAATAAACAGTGTGTTTTGGAATTGATAAAAATGCAGTGAATCTGTACAAAAAATATGGCTTTGCAAGATGCATTTCTGTGAAGTCTTGGTTTGACTGTTTCCAGCGCTGTGTCAGCATGGTTTGGTGTTGCTGTGTTGACATTTTCTCTTCAAGGATGCCTTCAGATTGTCTAGAGTTGTTTTATTTGTGATTGAGCAATCGTGCTGTATAAACATTAACACAATGACCATATGACATCAGGTATCCCCTAAACAATCTCAGTGCGTATAGAGGTTTCCTCTGTATTTCAAAGACTGAAGCACGAACATTTCCTTGGTTAGAGTGCAGATCAGTGTGAATACTGTGAAGTACCAAGACTGCTATAACGTTGATCTTTATATCATAAGGCATTCACAGACTTAGAAGATAGGATTGGTTTTTGTATATAAGCCAGAATATAACAGATAAATCCCTCAGAATCACCTGTGATCACTTAGAGACCACTAAAAGAAGATTTATTGAGAAGGTAGTGGTTCTCATGGTCTGTGTTGCCTTGTGTTGGCTGTCTGGTTGCAGAGCGTGGTTGCCTGTTTTGCTGTGTCATCATATCCTACCCACAGGAAATAGCAGAGGGATTTTTTTTAACGTATTGTAATTTTTAGTACTTTATAAACCATTAAACTATGTTATTCTTTAAACAGCCTATTGAGTGTGCATGTGTTTCCTTTTCTTTTCCGATAGTCTCCGGTGTCTGTTCCTCATCGTATCCGCTCCACCAGCAGGAGCGCAAGGGAGGGGAAGACACTGTCAGAGATAAACTGTGAGTTTAAACACTAAGAAGACAAAAAAAAGTGACAAAAGACCTGAACACAAGGAAACTGGGATTATTAATTCTCTTTTTTTTGTACTGAATTGTTAACCTCATTCTTCTCCCTATTTTTCCCATTCTTAACCCCTCTTTGACCTTTATCTCCTTCAGTTGGTCAGGTGAAGTTTGATCCTCCATTGAGGAAGGAAACAGAACCTCATCATGAGCCGGTGAGTTATTAGCTGTTGCATTTGTGTTAATGTGTGCGTCTGAATGTCTGTTTGTGTCATTTCACTAGTACCAGCATGATAAATCCTCTCTGAAACACAGGAAGCAACTACATCGACCACTGTTTCTGCCTATGTGGGTTGATGCAGATATAAAAACCATCCGCAAAGTTGACTGAGTTTCCTGTGGTGGTGTAGGACAGTGGTTTTTAAAGTGTGAGGCAATCTTCTCCTGGGGGCCACCACAGGACTTGAGGGGAGGTGCGGAACCATTAACCAGAAAAAGGCGATTTGCTTTGTTAACTTCTGCTGCATGGGGCAAATTTGATAGATTTATAGTTAATATAGAGACTACACCAGAGTCGACTATTAAAGTGAGGATTTTCCAGCATTGGTCCTGATGATGCTTAATGGCTATGGTGTTAAATTAGCCAGGATGTACAATCAAATGAGAACATAAGACTGTGTAGACCCTGGGGTCATATTGAGACAGAAGCGCTAAGTCTAGTGACCCAACCAGGGGAATTTTTTCACAAGAATTAAAATGAATTTCGATCACTGAAGGTGAGTACCAGGCAAGGCTGAAGCTGGAGGATGATCTACTGTTATGATATCCTGCCTCAATGCAGAATATAATGCAGGACAATCAACTATGAGTTTGCATAGATGCATTCCCACTAAATTAGAGAATAGAGCAGAATATTTAGGTATTAATAGCACTAAGTTCATTACTGAAACCAAATAACTAATTGTCTGGAAAAATGCATGTTTAAGAACACTGCAAACCAAAATATAAAAAAAATCTAAAGATGTTAAAATAAAAAAAGCTTAAAGACAAGACATAAATGTTTGAACATATAGCTGTAAAAATCATATTTTTAACAAGGGTTTCCATGGAATAAATAATTTTCTCTCGGGGGAGGCTCAGTTTCCCACACTTTGAAACCCCCTGGTGTAGGACATTCATTCTGTGCGAGCCATGGTTAAAGAATTATTTTCTTCATCTTTCTGCAGTGGGAATTAAATGACTAGCCAGCTGCTTTTCAGCATGCAGCTGTGCATGTTTTTTTTTTCAGCCTTATTCAGTTTTTTACAGTAACCTGGCACACCAGCTGCGACCTAGAGTTTTACGAAGTGTCTGGGCTCTCTGTAAGGGACAGAGTGAGAAGCACTTCACTTCAAATGGCCCTGGAAGAGGTGGTTCAGGCATCGCAAATTTCTTTTCCCTTGATGCCTCTGTGAATGTATTTTGATTTTGTCCATACATGCGGAGACCCACAATTTTCTGACCCACCTGGCATGGAAAACCTCAGGAATCCTTAAATGCTTGACAGCATTTCTGTGAATGATGTCTTAGTCCTTAACAACAGAAAGTGGAGACATCAAGATCAAGACCTGTGAGCTGGAAAGAATTGCAAATGTTGCTTCCTTACCATATACAAGCTCATTTGTATTGTTCACATTAGATGACAGTGCGCAATTCTTTTGTTTCATTTATATACACCAGATTTTGGCATTGCCTTATGGTTGATGTCAGTTTTTGTGGTTTAAGAGGTGTGTAAACTAAATGGATGATGCAGGTTTCAGGTTCAGTTGCGGCATTTTGATAAAGACCCTTCTCTCTCACTTCCTTCCACTTTTCTCTTTTCCTGGCACTTGCACTTTTTCATAAATCTCCTTTTATATTACTCCCCCCTTCAAGAAAACCCAACCTTCATTTTCTTCTCCCTTCCATCTTCTTTTTTTTATGAAATTATGTGTAAAGTTATGAGAAAGACACTGGTAAAGGTCTTCATGGAATTTATCTTCATTCATCCCCTTTATCCTTCAGTCTACCTTCTCTCCTTAAAATCATATTAACACATTGGGGTCTATCTCTGTCTTCCTGACGATGCTAATTTTGAGATCTAAAAGATCCAAACCTATAGGACCACAGTGCTATCATTACCAGTTGATTTGTTACATGTGATTAGTTGCATCAAAACTGGATAATCAGCAGGATTCCTAGACATCTATGCATACGATAAGCAAGGGGTGAACAGCTGGATTAACTTTAGGCACATTTAGTATAATTTTATAGCTAAACAAATTCACCTCTAGAGACACCTGGATTGTGCTAACATGCTGTCCTAATGGAAACACAATGCAGCCAAGAACACCACTGGCCAAAAGAGACAACTAGAAAGTTCGATTTTTTGTATTTTTGGTATTTCAATGTTAACTTTTTTGTCTCTGCTCTTCAGTTTTGCTGATATTTAACCCCAACCTATTTTATTTTACCTCATCCCTCCTCAGCCATCCCCTCTCCTCCTCAGATTAATATTGCAGTATCTCCCTCCTTCTCTGTCTCGCTGATCCACGGACTTCAGAGCCCATTTTGGCTTTAATCCATTTTTCATCAATCATCCGTGTCTCCACTCCTCCCCCATTCCCTCCATCAGTCCAGGTTAATGTATTAACTGAGGTCTCTCTCGCTCTGTCTTGCTGACCAGTGTGAATCTGAGCCCTATCTGGACTGTGTTGAGGAGCTCTACTATACCGCCAGATCTAATATGGTAGTACTCTTTCTATCTCTCTCTCTCTCTCGGCCTCTGCCCTCTGTCCTCCTTAAGGGCCTTTAATTTTTGATCTCTCTCTACATTTCAATAACCTTTGGCTCCTTTTTTTTTAACCGCCGTCCTCCTCTCTCCTCTTTCTCTTCAATTCTTAATCTGCTCCTGAAGGGCCGTCCTTCTGTTTCCTTCCTTTTTGCTGTCTTGGTTTCCAAGCCCTGGCCGTCTTTTTTAAATTTATTTTATTTTCCATTTTGCTGATTGTTTTGGCTGCTCAGTGTTCAACATGTATTTTGGTTCATTTTCACAGTTTTGTTCCATCTATTCTGGTCCATCCATCTGTCTCAGTCCACCTTTTTTTTTTCCAGCCTTGGCTTTTGCCTCACTAACTGGTGTTGTAGTTGTCATGATGATAGGGGTCCTTCGTCATGTTTTTCTATTTCTTGCATCAAATACACACATGAATACAAAGAAATTCAATTAAACAGTAAAACCAATCAGATGTATTTATTAATCTTGTTTTTGTGTGAGAGTTAAAAAAAAGCTGGTGTGATAAATTCACAGTCACAAATCAAGTGGCATGTGAAAAGACTGGTAGTGCTACAGTGCCTTGCTCAAAGACAGTTGAGTATGAACTCTGCCATTTCTACTTCCAATAAATTTAAAGCGTAACTAAACCCCAAGACCACTTTTTTTCAGCTGAAAGCCACCAGAGTTTAGTAGCAGGTGTTTTTGTCTTCCTCTCTCTCTCTGTCTGCACATCAGGCTGATGTTTGTAATGATAAATATGATCAAGGTAATGTATAAAGAACGTTTACCTGGGTATCACACATTAGTAAATTAACCCTCAAGAGCCTTTCATAATTAATTAAGCACACACAGTGTTTGCTTGCTCTGCCTCTCCGTCTCCTCCTCACTGATACTTGTCTGTAAATTCACCTGCAGTTCTGCATCGTCTCTTGTCAAACCTCAACTTCTACCATTGTTTGGTTTGTGAATTTATGATAAAAGTTCCCATGTTGGTTCTAATCAGGAATTAATTGACGTCATCAAACATCCTCTCACAAATCAGCTGTTTTAAAATCATATCACGGGTGAAAACATTCAATAACAATGTATATTTTCAGGTAATTTAATCTAATCTATACTACTGATGATTAACTAACACAGAAACACAGTGACCGAGAGAAAAAAGCAAACCGATGAATGTGTTGGGGACTTCATACCAGACTCTGCTTAGGGCCTCACTTTGGCCAGGGCCGGCCCTATTTAGTAGTATCGTAAATCAGACAGGGTCCAAATCTTGGTATTTGAGTATTTATACTTTTAGTCCTTGTAGTATTAAAATTCTAGATACAGTGTGAGGAATATGGATAACAACCTCCCTCTGCATGTTGAAACCTGGCTACTTATGTTGTGCCAGCTTTTGTGACCATTGAGATCAGCAGTAACTGTCTATTTTGGAAATAAAGTTACTTATTCAGATCATCTGAGTGTACTGACTTCTTACTCACAGCCAATGGTTGAAACTTGCTGGTGCCAGAGACGCCACTGTGACACTCTTGTGTTGTGGGTAGAGTGTTCTTTTTCTTCTCTGAGACTGAATAGACCCAAACCTGTCACGCCAGATAGACTCTTCAGCACATCCAATTCATGGGATAAAGTTTCACATCCAGCTGGGCAACTAATCATAGTCTGTGTTTGGGAGAGGCAGAACCTTTGAAAAAAAAATGTCAGAGGGTGACTGGACTAATGTTCTGTCTGTCACATTTATTATGGGCCAATCAGAGCAATTAAACAAGTGATGTAGTAAACTACATAACATGAGCTCAACAGGAAGCCTCAGGTAGTTTGTGATAAGTTTCCCTTGAATGATTATGACATTATGGCTAATAAGGCTGATGATCAGATCCTCAACAAAAGAAGTATGGGTTGTGTCATGTGTCTGAGACGGTACAAAGGACTGACTGGGTGTTCAGGCACATGTTTTAAAAGCAGATGGATGCACCTCAGTCAAAACTCTGGGGTTTAGTTACTCTTTAAACCAAACACAATTTTAATATTTGCTGTTTTGCACCTTATTTGTTCCATATATCTCTTTATAATTATCTTTCCAGTAGTATGTTTGTTCATTATTTTCTTATGTCTTCTAACCTCTTGTAGTTCAGCAGAACATTGAGGCCTTTTTCATGTTTGTGTGTGTGCGTGTGTGTGTGTGTCTACGTGTTGGTGTTTATCTGTTTACTTGTTTTTTCCTTCTGCATGCTTGTTGTATTATGTCTTTATCTGTAAGAAAAGGTTTTTTGCTGCATTCACATCGTGGCTT
Source organism: Cheilinus undulatus (assembly GCF_018320785.1). Lineage (NCBI taxonomy): Eukaryota > Metazoa > Chordata > Actinopteri > Labriformes > Labridae > Cheilinus > Cheilinus undulatus. Next base: position 25,618,226 of record NC_054870.1, on the reverse strand, counting down.
TATGTAATCAGTGTGAACCCAAGCTTATATTTATTATAGTAAAACAATAATGTTTAACTCTCTGATACGGCCTACTGTCAGCCTACATCTTTACCTGCTTACAAAGATCTTGTGAGACTCAGGCTTGAATGAGAAAATAATTTCAGCTCTGCTTAGTTCAGCGCAAATTTAAGTCTGGTAAAAAAATGATATACTCTTTAAAAAATGCATGTTTTCTGCTTTAGGCTGCAGCCATGAGATTGTTGTTTGGCTAGAGGCTTACCTCCTGAAGTATTTCAAGTTATGTGGGCTCATTAATGTTGGATACACCTGTTTATAGCATTACATAATAAACATTTCTGGGGTCTGTTAGCTTTGAGGCTTGCTTAATCAGCTAGCTAACTATAGTAAATTAAAATTATGTTTCTTGCAAAGAAATTATAGTATGCAAATAAGTTTACAAAATATTTTTTTTAACTTTCCCTTGCCTTCCCTTACTTTTTTGCTTCTTTCTAGTTGAGTTACAAATTATTTTTCTTCTCTTAAGTGTCTAAAATGTATCTACAGTTTTTCAGCGGGATTCAGGTCTCAAAAGGTGAATTGTTCTTCTTTCTAGAAGATACCTGAAGGTTTTGTGCCAAAACTGACTTACATGTTGACCTGTCCATAATTCACCCCATCTTAACAAAAGCACCTGAGTTCCAACTGAAAAAATTATCCCCAAGGCATGATGCTGCCCCCACTATGCTTCGATGTGGGTATTATGTTCCTTTGGTGATGTACAGTGTTGTTTTGTGTCAAACATACTTTTTGGAATTATGGTGAAAAGGTTCAACTTTAGTCTTCTCTGACCAAAACAAATATTTCCAAAGCAGCCATGCTACCAGCTCCCAAAGACAGATGTGAAAAATATCAGAAACATAACGCCATACCCACCCTGAAGCATGTTGGAGGCAGCATCATGCTTTAAGGCTGGAACTGGAGTTTCAGTTAAGGTGGAAGGAATTCTGAACACATTCAAATACAAGTCATTCTTGGCAAAAAACACCTTCAAAAGTCTGCTAGAAAGCTAAATTTATACAGGAGATTAGCCCTTCAAGTGTGACACAGCACACATTTAAATTTACAAATGATTAGCTTCACCAGAAAAAGATGAGAGTTTTGGTATGGCTCAGCCAAAGCCTAGCCCTGAATCCTGCTGAAAATCTGTGCGATGACCTGAAGAAGGCTGTGCACAGGAGATGCCCTTGCAAGGCTGCAGACCATTCATCTGAGATGCCATATATATCAGAACTCAACAGCCATAATTTGCAGGCACAGTGGATTTCCAGTCTCAGATGTTTTTAATTCAACTTTATTCATAAACAACTTATGACAATTTCATTCATGAAATAACCTCAGTGCAAACATTCCAGACTAAGAAATATTTTATAAATAGAGAAAAATTCAGAGATCTAATCCAGGATTAAATTCTGTATAGATCCATTTTAGAAGTATTTACATAAACAGTGGCCTGCTTTAGCTTGATTAGCTTTGGCCAAAGCCAGCATAGCTATGCTAGCTACGTAAATAACTTTACTTAATGAGCCAATGCAGCTAAATTAGCTTAAGCAATGTGACCTTTAGCAGATGTATCTAAAGCTAACTTAGCTACGTAGCTGTTAGCTTTGCATAGCTGCTTTGTGAACTTAGCTTTAGCTCCATAAGCTACATAGGTCCGTTAGTTTCCTATTTGTAATCTGTGTAGCAAACGCAGGTAAAAGGGCTATATAAGCTAGGTTTGCTGTATTAAAGTGTTTTCATTGAAGATGTTTTTTTTTCCTGTAAGCAGATTGTTTACTCAGAGTTATCAAACATTTTTTATCAGGTTTTGAAGGTCAGGTTTTTAACTTTTGGCATCTTTACTGTTACCTTAATCCTTAACACAACCCTAAACAGAAGTTTAATTCAATTTTATTTTGAAAATGTTACTGCGTATTTCTGTTCTGAGATACACAGCGTCTCAGATGAATGATTTGTGAGAGTGGCCGTCAGAGACGTAAGGTCTGCAGCCAGACTGTTATGGAAAACTGTCTTGTAATAATCTGGTTTTGGTTGTTTTTCAGTAGATCTGTATATGACACACAAAGGTTGATATTGTAATTATTTTTTACATCATAAAAATGTAGAATTTTAGTAGGGGTGTGTAGATTTTATAGTCATTGAAACTAAAAAAAAAAAAGAAAATTGGGGGAAGGAGGTAAAATTATATTGTGATGATGATCCCTTTATTGTGATATATATCATATAGTGAATCAGATTAATCATTACATTCTTACCTACATAAATTCAAATTTTATCTAAACTTTAAATGTTGCACAACCATTTTAACTTGTCTATAAAGACAAGGGTGATGAGAGATTTAAAACACCTGTTATTCTTCTATATTTTAAGGCCACAATGTGAACTCAGCAAGAGTTCAGTCAATGCCCTTGAAGTAAGCCACACACACATTCTCTCTTCATCGTCTGTGTATGTCTTAATCCTCCCGAGGTGAAATGTCTCTTTAATCAGGGTTGGTTTTATCACCAGCAGGCTGCCAGAACAGCAGCAGCACCTTTTTTGATCTGTCAGTTGAGCATGGCTTCAGTTGTAGTCACTATTTCAGTTTGGTGTACTTTGGCCATCCTTTTTAATGTCAACGGAGAAATAAAAAATATTGCACCTTTGTATGCAAGAGAATTACCATGCATTATGTCACAGTTGTAACTTTTCTGTTGTTTTTTAGGACCTACAGTTGGAGTATGGCCACGATTCACCAAGTCTACTGGGAGGGAACAAGTATGTGTCTTGTTCACTTTATTGTTATGCCTCATCTTTGTTACACTTTTTTCTCTTCATACATCAGATACTTCAGTTTTCTTCCACCTTGTCAGTTTCTCTTTACATTTAGATTTTCTCTCCTCACTATGAGAATTGCCCTTCTTTTGCTGAAGATTTACTGTGTTGTTCAAGTTTGCAGCTTAAGGATGTTTTTAAGCCATGTGTTTGTGTGAAATTTCTGCTCTTTAGTGTGTTGTTGAAGCAGAAGGACCTGAAAATGTTGCAGCATTTTTCAAGCAGTCTAACATGAAAAAATCCAAGTATCAGACATATCTGATATATTTTTTTGTTTGCTCTTTATATCAGGAGCCTTCTGAAATCTGTGGAGGAGGAGCTGCAGCAGAGGTAGGTCGGACTGCTCTCACGCCCTGATCCCCCCAGGGCCCCTTGATTCGCTGGTGTTCTAACCATGCCCACTCATCGCCCAATCATTATTAATGCCAGGACTAATCTGGGCCAATCACAAGCAACTAACGCTGTTACAATGACTTCAGGCTGATGCCTCTCTGCATTTTAGATTCTTCTGGGTTTTATTTTCTCTCTGCGGCTTGCTTCATGCTTTTGATGTCATCAGGGAGAGGCTGTGCTTCATAGGAGCTTCCTGCTGAGCATGGCTTGCACACACAGACACTCAAACACACACACATGCACGTGTACACAGATCTTCAGCCAAAGCTGCAGTTGGTGTCTAAAGCAATTCTACTGGAAAGCGCCAGGAGATGCTCTCTTACTTGCCCAAAAGGCAATGATGATCACATCCTTGTGCTTTGCTATTTTCTTTGAGATAATATGGTACAGCAAATGTGTTTCAAAGAATAATTTAGTCTCTATGGCAAATTTAGCATAGAGGGTCAGAGGGGCTACCTAACAGCACCCTTTAAAAGTAGATGCTTGATTGTTTCCCTGCAGTCCCTCAGTGTGTACAGTCAAATTTACACATTGTCTGATAAAATGTAGTTGTTCATGTAAAGCTAAAGGTCTTGCTCTTACTTTCTATTGTGTTAGGTCTCCTTAGATGGACAAATGTAGTAGATGTAGTGGTATTATTAACATAGTAGAGGCCTTTACACTCATATATGGTCACCAACTTTCAGACTACGGCCTTTTCTAGTGTCCTTAACACATGTCTAAGGTCAATATATCTAAAATTAGAGGGGGGAAGCTTACCATATAAATAATTCTAACATAACTTTGATTTGGTATTTATGAAAATTTAACTTTCTTTTTTAAAGATATTTTGGGGCCTTTCTGGCTTTATTTAGATAGGACAGCTGAACAGGGACTAGAAGTATGGGAAGAGAGTTGGGGGAGACATGCACAAAACAGCAACAGGACCAGAGTAATCCCTTTACTCGTGAGTGAGTAAAGGATGTTAAATGGGCAGCCAACTTTCTTGACATATTATCCATGCGGAAGCAAGGAGAGAAGATGATAGTCTCTCCTGTTTTGTATAACCCATACAGATGAGGACAAAAGTATTGGCATCCTAAGGAAATTTCAGTTTTTACCAGGTATTTCCCAAGTGCTGTTAAACTGAGCAAATCATTTTTAACACAGCTTTTCCAAACATCCTAGTTTTATTTTGGATGCTGACATTATTTTGCCTTGCACACAAAAAGAAAATTACATCACAAAATCCAAGAACTACCAGGGTCTATATTATTAGCCCCCTTTAGAACTTACCTTTTTGTTGAGCCAAACAGAAGCCACTGTTGTTCAATGATGTCCTTTAACTTTGCAATGCTCAAGCTTGTAAAATCAAGTTGAAACTAAGGGTTATCTTCCAATTTACACACAGTATATAAACTTCAATAAAAGTTTAAAGTGTCACTGGAGAAAGCATCATAGCAAAAACAAAAGAAATCAGTTTAGACCTGAGAAAAAAAATTGTTGATTCTCACAAAGCAGGAGACAGATTTACAAAGTGATCACAGAGATTGTAAGTGTCAAGAACTGGAGTTAGAAGTATCATCAAGAAATTCAAAGACAGCCACACAGTCCAGAACAAGCCTGGCAGAGGTAGGAAGAGAAAGATTTCAAAAACTCTGGAAAGAAAACTAGTCATAGATGTGTCTTAAGACCCCAGAACAACTGCCAAAATACTAGTGAAGGACTTAGCCAATTGGAGAATTGTAGTCTCAGAGAGGACAATCACTAGAGCCCAGCACAGGAATCGACTGAGAGGTTGCAGACAAAGAAAAACTCCACTTTTTAAGAGGACATTTTCAAGCCAGACTGAAGTATACTAAGGACAACCTGGAGAAAGATGAGAGCATACTGGGAGCTTGTCCTTTGGTCAGAGGAGGCCAAATTAGAGCTCTTTGGCCATAGAAACGTTGCTTACAGTATGTTAGGAGAAAGAAGGGAGAGGCATAGCATCCAAAGAACACCGTCCCCACAGTGACATGGCGGTATTATGCTATGGGGATGCTTCAGTGTGTCTGGAACTGGGAGTCTTGTAAAGGTGGAAGGAATCATGAAGAAAGGAGGATATGTGAAGAGTTAAAAAGAAAACCTTAAGCAGTCAGCAGCTAAACTGGGTCTAGGTTGTCACTTTGTCTTCCAACATGACAGCGTCCCAAAACATACATGACTCCTGGTGAAGAACTACCTCCAGAAAACCAAAGCGAACGTTACTAACTGGCCTGCACAAAGCCCTGACTTTAATCTCCATTGAAAATCTGTGGGTTCAACTGAAGACCAAGGTCCATGTCAGAAGACCATAAAGAGAACCAGAGGCTGGAGAAGCTTGAGAGATTGGCCAAAGAAGAATGGGCTGAGATTCCTCAGGAGACGTGTCTGAGACTTGGTGAAAACTACAACAACTGACTGCAGGCTGTTTTCCAGCAAAAACAAGAAAAATCTGACTATTAGCATCAGGAGGGCAAAAAAATTTGTCCTCATCTGTAAGTAACAGCCAATATTAAAATTGTATCTTGCAAAATAGCTTCCTGCACAGGTGTCTTACAAGAAAAATCCCTCCAGTGGCTAAAAGTGGATCCCTGCATCTGCAGGAGTTTGTACAAGGCTTAAAACCACAGAACAGAGCAAAGTAGTAGAAATAGTGACAAATAAGGGATTTTAAAAAGGATAAGCTTAATAGAATTGTTAAATAATCAAATAAAGAAATGTACACAAAATTAAAGAAAATGGCTAAGTTAGCATAAATATTTTTTTCTGTAAAATAAAACAGTTATAAATAAGAAAAAAGAGATGGCTAATGGTTTATAATTAGGTTTTAAATAAGGAATAAGAAGTTGATATGTGTGTTAGTGGTGGTTAAGTTAATATAAGTCGATAAAGAAGGGATCTGCTGTTGTGTGTAAAGATCTGTAAGGACTGTATGGGTTTGAACAGTTTGAATAAGAAGTTGCAGCTGTTTTTTAGTTCTCTATAAGTGATTGGACATTACTGGTTTTGTCAGGAGAAAAATGTCTTTACTTTGGATCTGTTTAGTCCTTTCAGATCCTCTTCAAGGGTTAGAGGTAGTTTGTGGACCGAGCTTCACTCAGCTCTCCCTCCCCCTCCCCCTCTTCCTCTCCCGTCTCCCTCCTCCCATTCTCACCTTTGCTTGTTCCCTCTCTCCCTTTAACTCCCCCTTCTTATGCTCTCCCTACCTCCACCCTCCTCTCCTTCCCCCCCTCCTATCTTCACCTCCTCTCCTCTCCCAGGGGCCATGTGGCACACTTAGGGGATGATGAGGATGAGGATGATGATGGTGCAGATGATGATGAAACTCACACTCAGTAAGTTCTCTCCCAGTCTCAGAGCTGGAAGCCTCTCGCTCTGGTTTCTTCCTTTCCTCACCCGTTTCTCCATGTATCAGAGGAACGGGTTAAGGGAAGGGGGTGGGGGGAGGCTTCCTTTCCTAGTCACAGTTTCATCCACGCATCTCTGTGCAGCACACTCCGCCATCACGCCACATACGCCACCCGTGTTTGTGTGTGTTACTGCCAGTGTGTGTTTTCTATGCCATTAATACTGTCCTGTGTGAAGTCTAATAGCTACTAACAGTAACCCTAACCCTGATACTGACCCGGAGGCTGTTAGTATTGTTTTTTTTACAGTTATTGCCATATTTTGACTCTTGAATAAGCAAAACAAGGACAAATTTAAGCAAAAAAGAGCTGAACACTGCAGCATTAGTTATTGTTTTCTCTCCATGTATACATGGCTACATATCATCATTTGAACACCTTTAATCACTTCATTTTCACTGATCTATATTTCATGTTCCATTATATACAAAGGTCTGACTGTAGTTTCCATGCATAGATGAATGATTCTCATGACCTTGATATCATATTTGCTGTTGTGTTGTTTTGTTCTCCACTTGCGTTGCCATCTGTGTGCCTCCTTGCTGTGATAGGGTGTGTGCACATACACGCTGCCTTCTGGCTTCTCCTGCCTCTTTTAAACTATTTATTTGGCATCCAGCCCAATCCCTCATGGTGTCGAAGCCAAATGTCTGTAGCAGACCAGAGTTTTCTCTTTCTAGATGTTTATTTTTCACTGTAGACTGAAAGGCTAATGTACTTAGCACAAAAATGAATTGAATGCTGCCAAAAGTAGTGTAAAGAATTATACTTCATTTATTTCTGGATAAAATATATTAGATAAGAGAGTATTTTATGGCTGAATTATTTTTTATGTCAGAAAATGAAGTGAAAATTCTAAATTAAATCTTAAGTGAAACCAAGCTGTGAAGGAGGGATAAAAATAGATTACCTCAAGAATCTAGCCCTAAAATGGTTGCTGCAGCTACAGCTGAGTACATTACTGGCATAATGTTGTGGCAAACTAGCTTTTCATGAAAAACATATATTTTGTTACACAATATTGCAGTAGAATCATATAAAACTGTCTGTCTAAACCATAATATTAATGCTAATAATAACAGCAGAATAGTAATGATAATAATAACAAAAATAATAATGTTAAAAAACTAATGATTAAAGTAATAATAAGAATGACAATTGTAATAATGATAGTAATAATACTAATTATAATGGTAATATTAATATGAATGTTGTAATAACAGTAATAATAGTAGATGATATATAGTCATAGTGATTATAATATAATAACAATAATGATTATAATAATAATAACAACAACAGTAATTATTCTCAAAGTAGTAATAGTATTGAAATAATAAACAATAATAATGATAATATTAACAGTAAATTTTTTCTTCTTCTACTTATTATTTTCATGATGATAATGATAATATAGTAACAATAAAATATAATAGTAATAATACTTCTTATAAGAATAATAGTTATTATAGAAGTAATAGTAATTGAAAATATAGTTATGCCAGTAATTATAGTAATATCATATAAAATATTATACAATAATAATAAATGAAAATGAAAATAATAGTAATAATAATAATATAGGAAAAAAAACGATAGAAAATGTTGAGGATCAACTTTTTCTGCAAGTATTGATTTTTCAACTTCTTGCTTTCCCTGTTTTTGCCAGTTTCACTGTTTTCTACACTCATATCATAGGTGATATTTCGATACATTCAAAATTATCCTGAAGAAATTTTTTTTTGGTGCCATTGTTCACCCATCATCACGCCACATTCTCAAACACAGTTTCACAGTCACTGTTCAATCTGAACTGAAACAGACACACTAAATAGGTAAGTCATTTATCTGCTGTCATTCATTTGAAATGACTCATCTTTATTGGTGTTCTTGTACTTAAGTTCACTTTGATAAGATCTCAGCCTCTATTAATATGTTTGTGTTCTGTAATAGCTCTCATTCATTAACCAATGCCTCAATAAATCTGCAGTTTATTAGGCAAGCTGGGTAAAGTCTCTCAGAAGAAAGTGTTGATCAGTGGTCAGAATTTTGATGATTGTAAGGCATTATGATGGACTTCAGGGCTTAAACATGATTTAGTGAAGCTGTGAAACTGAATTTTTAAGTGGTGGTGAATGTAAGCAAAACATTTTTATGTCAGCACTACCATTCTCAGAGACTTTACTCCTGCTCCATCTGCAGTTTGTCTCAAATACCTCTAGCGTTTATGTGTCTCACTTTATAAGTAGTAGTTAAATCAGTTAAATCCTATCATGAATTTCAGTGTCATATCATGTCCAGCTGTGGTTAAACTTGTCATTTCAGAATGTCCATAAAATATCACAACAAGCCTGGTCAAAGTGTTACTGTCTTTATTAAAACATTTACAACTAGTATTTCCATTTATTAGAGGTGTTGAGAAACTTACAGAGGCTTTGAAACTCTACAGGAATAAGGAATTTTAGATGAAGACATTATGAAATCTACCTTGTATGATCAGAGAGGAGAGCCCTGAAATGGCAAGTTGAACCATAGCCTTGTGATATGTTGACAGATGTGTTTAATGTCTTTTTAGTGTAATTCTTGAGTGCTTGAAGAAGCAAATTCTCAAATCCTTTATCTCCTCCTTTTTCAGTAAATCAAGCACTATCATGAGGCCAAAGGTCCCGCCTCCTCTTCCTCCCAAGGTATGACAAACTGAGTGTGTCAATAATTTATCATTTAAGACCAATATCAGTACTTTAAGTGGAAAAAAATAAGTGCTGGTACTCTCTTCTCACACAATCCCAGAACTAATTTGGGCGGAATCAAATCATATACTCATATAAATTATATACTGTACATAAAAAGTTAAAAGGCCTTTAAATGAAATAAATTAGAAATATCAAATACAGTGAATTTGTCAGTGAATCAGCCCTTGATCCTTTCACCAACAGTCTGTTCGGTCATTTTAAATACTGTTACTGAATATAGTTGTTGAGGTCTTATTCAGCGGAAATATGAACAAGTGTCAGTGGAGCATCAAGCTCCTTGGTGGAGGAGGTGCTGCGCTCGCGCGCTGCGCCACTGTCCAGGAGAGGTGAATGAGATAATCTCTGGTTTCCCTCCAACAGTGGCAGGTGAGCTCACCTAGATTCGTGTTCAGATAAAAACTTTACGGTACACAGCGGGAAGAGCGCCATGCGCCACAGAATGCATCTATTTAGATGCAGTCATGAATCATCCATTAAAGCTGTCAGCTGTGGAGAGGACAGGAGAGCATACCGGTACTTCCTGGTAAGCTGGAAGAAGTCCCGGTATGCCAAGGGGCAAAATTTAGAAGTGCTTGTACTGCGTACCGCTGCATACCAGCCCACTTAAAGCACTGACCAATATTAAATAATAATTTAGTCGTCTTTTTTGATCTAGGTGCTGAATTTAAGAATTCAGCTCACTGCCCTTTTTCCCTGGTTTCTTTCAGCCCAAGTCTATCAGCACGCCCCAACAGCAACACAAACACGACGAGAGCCAGGCACACAGCGAGGACGATGGCGGAGGAGGAGGTACCATCAAACGCTGCCCGGTCCCGGAGACTCCTAGCCCTGCCAAGCCTGCCTCCAACGTTCCCCCGCGACCCCCGCCTCCGAAGCTGCCACCCCATCGCCGCAGCAGCTTAGGTAACGAGAGCCCCAAGCGCATGGAAGAGGAAAACTCTGCTCCAGAGGATGATGGGAGCTTTAGACATTTCTGGGAGTGGCTCCACAAGCCTCACACAGAGGAGGAGCTGGAGGAGGCGTGGGAGGTGCTGAAGGAGGTGAAAGAGGAGCAGGAAAAAGAGCAAGAAAAGGAAGAGAGTAAGAGCAGCTAACTTGATAGATTGGTAGTGTTCGCAGACCCTGTCGTCCCCTCAGATTGGTTGTCTTCCATTAGTTGGTCCTTGTAGTCTGATTTCTTTGTTCCATGAGTCCGTTAATAACAGCGCTTTTTGCATTTTTTTTGTTTGTAGCCCCTCTGTCCATCAGCTCCTGATCAATATAATTGTTTGTCATCTTTTTGTGAAGTCTGATTGGTTGGATTAAACAATCAATCAAAAGCTAGTAGTCTGCTACCACTCCCCTATGCTTCTTAGGTGGAGAAGGAAGAGGAGAAAACACCATCCAGGTTGATTAGAACATTATAGGATAGTGAGAAGACATGATATGATAGAGGACATAACGTAGGAACGAGGTTGTCTCTGTTAATCCATACAGGGCATACTTGTAGCCTTATACCTGTGCCTTTCTGATTAGAGTAATTTCATAATTTACGATATATATATATTTTTTTAGATTTATTTTTGGGCCTTTTCATGCCTTTATTTGATAGAGGAAGGACAGTGGATAGATTCGGAAACAGGGAAGAGAGTGGGGAGAGACATGCGGTAAAGGGCCACAGGCCGGATTCAATGTACATGGGTAGCGCCTTAAACCACTCAACCGTCTGCGCTCCCAGATAATTTAAGATATAGTTCTGTTTATGATTTCTTTTATTTACTCAAGAATAAGAGCCTTCTATGAAAGCGCTGGCTCTGTAAATTATTTTTTTATACCCAAGTAATTAAAGGACTTGCGTACCCCATTTTGCCAATTAATTAGCAGAGATTTATATCAGTTTTGAGCATTCAGATACCAAGTGGTAAACCTCAATGTTGTGTGTGTGTGTGTTTGTGTGAATTTGTGATGAAGTGAATGCTCTGGTCATCAGTATACAATCACTGGTTGATGGTGAGGCCGTGGTAGGTAAACCAAAGTTAAGGGGGAAAGCGTTCAGCAAAGAGAAGAATAGATTTCCAAAATACAGGCTGTACTTTTTATTGTAGAATTACATAGACAGCCAATATTTAGCATGTTGATTTAGCATGAGCCAACAGTTCATTCATGTCTTGTGTATGCCTCTGTCGTTTTAAGTCAAGGATCACTACTCCTATGAAAAGCTAAAGCCACAGACACATCCATTACATGAATCAGTTTGATTACTGAGCCATAGCTGAGACAATAAATATGTCTGTTACAGACAACACTACTTTCTTAAAGTTTTCTAATGAGTCCTGAACATTTTTGATGTATATTGATCTGATCCTGTCAGCTGTGAGTCTGATCAGTGATGCTGCAGAACCTGGGCCACTCTTTTCACACATGGTCTGTGCATAGATGTTAAATGTAAACAGAATATCACTCGTTTGGAAAAAAAGTCTTTCAAAGAACATCAAAAGATAACTTGTCATTTGGATCAAACTCGTGTATACTCAAATTCACAATTATTTAGCAACTTTATTTTAAGTAAAGACTGGGGGAAAATGTGCCGCAAAATAAAGAATTAAGCTTTTGAAGCTCCGAATTTCCTGGTGGGAAAGACCCCCACACATTGCTGAAGTAAGTCCTACATGCCTCACCTTGGGGTACAAATAAAGTAACCTAAGACATCGGATTTCCTGCTTTAACCCCGGAACTGATGCTTTTAATATTATCTTTATAAAAAATGAAATATTTTGTTTAGATAAACATACTGTATTAAGAGCAGGGAAATTAAAGCATTTTTCATAGGTAGTATGCCCCCAAATGTTTCCAGTAAGCTTGGTTTTTGGAATTGGTAATTCTAAAACCCTGCTTACAGTCCTGTATCTGATAGCACAGGCCGTGTACAGAGATGGTCTGGGATGCTTTCATCTGGACTGTATTGGCTGTATAGACTAAAGGCGTATTGGCATGCATTAAGAACTAACCTGTCAACTGACAAGATCTGCAGTATTCCTCTAGTAAACAAAAAGCTTGATTTCATGGACATCTGACCAGCCTCACATGAAGTAATGGGAATTACAGCTCTTTATAGTGATCTAGAAAATGAGGCTCAGTTCAGCTATGAGAGCGGTCTTTTGCCTCCCAAAACGCTCTACACTTGGTGCTATTTTCTATTTCTATGTCTTTAAAACAATTTGTCTTTAAATGGGTGGGGAAAAACACTTTGTAACAGGACCTGGCTCCTGTTGTTCACAAAAAGAGGCAGCTCATCAACCTAGCTCATCACAGCTCCCGTATAGTTTATCGTCTTGAATTGAGTTATTTCAGTTTAACCAGTACTCAACAAGATTTATTTGCTTAATAGGAGTGATGAATCTGTTTTATTAATTTGTAAAGTAAGAAAGCAACAGAAACAGGAAGTTGTTTGCATGAGAGACGTGCGAATGAGGATGGATGAAGGAGCATTGTATATGCATAATATAAACACACATACTAAATAATAATCACTTGGTATCCGAATGCCCAAAACACGTTGTCAATGCAAATAGCATCATTGATAAAGATTGTTAGTTTGGCTCACCTTTTTGCCAGTCAAGATTTAAATTGTGGTTTTTGATGTTTAGTTCCAAAGATTCTGAACAACGTTGGAAAATTTATTATAGATACAAAAATCATTAAAGGACTTTGAAATAAAGATTATGAATTCACAAATGTGAAGAATGGTCCTTTGCAGCCTCAGAAGGCAGGCAATGGTTGAGCTGGCCTGTGAATGTACAAAGTGTTGTTCTCCCAGTAATGACAGTTTGCTTTTTCTAAAGTACCTTGAGACAGCATTTGTTTTAAGCTGGCGCTATACAAAAAAGCTTGATTGATTGATTTTAGAGTAGGTCATGTAGATAGTATCATTTGTTCGAGAGTTTCAGTCACGAAGCTTACCAGTTGTATTAAAAGCCATGTGGAAGGCAGGTTGTATGTGGTGCATTAACACCTTCCCTCCGCTCATGACTATATGATCCTCTGTGTTCTTCCTGCTGGCCTGCTCCCTCCTTCCCTCCCTCTCTGCTCCCGTTATTTTGTTTGTTACTGTTCAAGTTTAACGCTCTGTGTCTCCAATCCTGCAGATAGATTGTACTCACTGAAATTAAATACATGTTTGAAAAAGTGTCCATGTAAGTGAACTGTGGTTGCAGTGTGCTCTGCAGCAGAACAAACAGTGCAGTATTTTACACACAAACTCTCTCTCTCTCTCTGTCCCTCACAAATGCTCAGTCTCTCTCCTCTTGTCTCTGTCACCCTCTGAGTCTTGTCTTTGTTGTTGCAGGTAATGGGCTGAATTCTCCACACAGTGGAGAGAGGGACAGTCCAGCTGAACGACAGTCCACTATGCCCCCTAGTGTCCCCATACGGAAAGAAAAGAAAGACGTTCCGGTAAACAGACTTCTTTCTACAAAGGTCTAATGAAGTGTTGCTAAAATTAAATTTTGATCAATATTGCATTGTACTGAAGAAACTGTATACTTTTCTGGATTTATGTGACAAATGTCCTCACAAGTTACTGGAGTTATTTTTCAGCATCCCATGCTGGCCAAAGAGAGAATGCAGTAATAGTATACGGCACTTTTGTAACTAAGATTGTATGTGTGATCATGTGTCTGTTCTAGAAGCCGATCAGTAACGGTCTACCCCCGACACCAAAAGTCCATGTAAGTGTCAAAACTGTCCCATGCTCCTGTAGAAAATGGGTATTACTAGTATTATTTTCTCTCTGGTTACTTTATAGCTTATTAATGTCTTATCCTCTAATTTTCAGATGGGTGCATGTTTCTCCAAGGTGTTCAATGGTTGTCCTTTGAAGATCCACTGTGCAACATCTTGGATCAATCCCGACACCAGAGGTATTCAAAAAGACCCAGATATGAAACATTAAATAACAATATGACAAATACGTCATCATTATTCACATCAAACCAGGCTGTCTCGTGTGAGCCTTTGCTTTTCTTAAATACATGGTGTCACATATTACTTTTTGTTTGTTTCAGACCAGTATTTGATATTTGGAGCTGAGGAGGGAATCTACACATTAAATCTCAATGAACTGCATGAGACCTCAATGGAACAGGTACTAATAAGGATGATCATACAATGGATTTTGCATTCAGTTCCCTTTTCTAGTTTGTGTTTGTTGTGTTTGTGTTCCTCATTTGTTGTCTTTCTTGCCTCTCTACCTTGTTATCTGCAGATCTTTCCCAGGCGGTGTACCTGGTTATATGTCATGAACAACTGTCTTCTTTCAATATCTGGTGAGTTGTTACACATCTCTGGGATAGAAATGTTTGGAAATTATTCCTCAAAGATTCGATGCATGTTGTACCTTAGGTCATCATAAGTCAATCATTGTCGTGTACACACAACAAGAAAAAGGTTTTGATTTTTTGTTTGTGGAATAAAGCTATGAAACAGTTTAAAAGAATGTCCAAACATTAGGCCCAGCGGTTATACCTGGCCCACAAGATCATATCATATTTTTATTAAAACTGGCCCACCATTGTGAGGTCTGCAGATTTCCTGCAGTATGAAAATGTAAACTTAACCTTGAAGATTCAAAATGTCTGTGATAAGTCATAGAAAGTAGAGAGTAAAAATAATGAGATTAAAAAAAAAAAAAAAAACGTGTGTGTTGGGGGGGGGGTAATTTATGTTTTCATTGTATATGTAAAATTTTACCTTTCGCACACATGATTTTGAATTTGATGTCATATTTCGACCTTCAAAAATCATGAGCTGACTCCCTGTCTCATATATTCGCCGTTTAAAAACATAATTTTACCTTTTACTTTGGGGTTTTGACCTTTTGAACTATAAGTTTGACTTTTTATCTCAGATTTTGAGCCTTTAAAGTTATCATTCGCCTTTTTTAATCTCAAAATCGTTAATCACCAGTGCTAAGTTTTTTCCCTCATAATTCATTACTGGTGAAAATGAGGTTGACAGGTTACGGTTAATTTTGACCCTTTTAGGCTCTCAGGTTAGGCCTAAATTCAAAATCTAGCCCATGCTATGATCAAGTTTGACACCCATGGGTTAATATTGACGTGGAAGCTAATTAATAAACTATCCTTCCCACTCCTTTTCAAAAATATGTAAACCAAAGTATTGTATTATTGATTACTGTCTATTTATAATAGTTTTTCTTTTTACACATTTGAAATAAACCATCACTTACTAAATCCCCTCATTGTCTTTATAATCTCCTTTAATGTATTTATTTTAATTTTCTTTCCAGGGAAAGCCTCTCAGCTGTACTCTCATAGTCTGAGTGGCCTGTTTGAACAGGCCAGACAGTTACAAAAGCTACCAGTAGCCATTCCCACACACAAGTTGCCTGACAAGATGATCCCCAGGTATTGCTCTGAGTTATCATCAGCAAATTGCTCATGTTTATTGTCTTACGATCAATACAGTTGTAATTCTTCTATTGTCTTTACATTATTTGTCTGCAGTCAGAGAAAATCAAATCTCTTCTCTGAATTTGTGTACATTTGAATGAATTACATATTTGATGATTACTTCAACACGTAAAGCCATTTTTATTAACCCTGTTTTCTTGCCTTTTGTGTGCATAGGAAGTTTGCTGTGTCCAATAAAGTTCCAGACACTAAAGGGTGCCAAAAGTGCTGTGTAGGTGAGTGTCAGGGAACAGCAAGAAGAAGACAGGCTTTAGTTATCCGTATTATGTCTAGCCTGTGTCAAGTAAAAATCCTTTAAATTCCTGTATGTTGTTTTTGAGTCCTGTGCCAAATCAACATCTGCAGATGTTACCTCAGCAATAAATAGTTTCACCACACAGTATGTAGTAAAACTGCGTTATGCTTGGTTTAATGTGGGGTTTTTTGCATGCCAAATAAATCCAGCTCTAAAAACACAGACTGATGGCTTAAGTTGTTCTCTTGCAGTACGTAACCCATACACAGGCCACAAGTACCTGTGTGCAGCCTTCCAGTCCAGTGTCATGCTATTGGAGTGGGTGGAGTCTATGCAGAAGTTCATGCTCATCAAGGTCAGTTGTTAAACTCTTAAATGTCTTGTTTTCTCATCTTAGAGGACTATAAAGATGTAGCATACAGGTACTTTTTCCAATATGTTCTAAAAGTAGTAAAATGTCTAACTATAGTATTCAGCTGCAGTGTCAGCATAACTAACTCATGGAAGCACTAGCTGTTTTTAGGAAAATGTCTATACTGAATATCCTTTTGAAATTAACATTTTTCGGAAGACTTCTGCCAACAGCAAATCCTGTCTATTTCAATGGCAGAACAAACTGATTTCATTGTTTGTTTGTTCTGGATTCCTTGAGATACCTACCTCATCATCTTCTCTCTTCATTTACTTAACAGAATATCGACTTCCCGTTGCCATGTCCGTTGGAGGTCTTTGAAATGTTGGTGGTCCCGGAGCAGACATACCCTCTCATCTGTGTAGCAGTTAGTAAAGGCACAGAACTCAACCAGGTGGTCCGGTTTGGCACGGTAAACCCCAACTCTACCTCCTCCTGGTTCACAGAAGCAGGTAGGAAAACTGTAGACTTTAGTTTTGTTTTTTTTTTCTTATTTTTTCAACAGCACTTCACCTGCTTATTGTTGTTCTGTTCATAACACTCTGCTTTAATCTCGCTCTCAGACACACCACAGACATGCGTGATCCATGTCACCCAGCTAGAGAGAGACACCATTCTAGTCTGCCTTGACAGTGAGTCACATCCTTGTATCTGCACCATGCAGCCTCAGCTCTCTCAGTTCAGACTGAAGATGTTTAACTCTTCCTCTCTTTCCCTACAGGGTGTATAAAGATAGTAAACCTACAGGGAAGGTTGAAATCAAGCAGGAAGTTGTCAGCAGAGTTAACCTTCAACTTCCAGATTGAAGCCACAGGTAAACACATAAATCAGCAAAAACACAAAAATTGGGACAGGATTGCATCTGAAATTAGTGGTATTTATCATTACTTAAGGAACTTCTAGTCTTCATTGTATACTTACTGTGTTCAAAGAATTAATTATCATTGTTTTTATCTGTTTTTGCACAGTTTGTCTTCAAGACAGTGTACTGGCCTTCTGGAGGCATGGCATGCAGGGACGGAGTTTCAAGACCAACGAGGTAAGATGGACTCAAGTTTCTCTTTTATTATCTTTGAGTTGTGGGTTTGTGCCAAATGAAAAAGGGGTCACCTGTGGATCATGTGATTAAGTTCACTTCAAGGCATCATGGTAGGCTGTTATTTTAAATGGCAGGAAGTAACACCAACAAAAAACAAAGGAGGAGTGTCTTACAGACACACATTTTTTGAAATGAACATTTCAATTTAATGTGTTAGTGACAGAATTGATCAATTTTAACCCACATTCTATCTAATAATGTTAAATACATTTACTTTAATCACAGACTATTGGCTCCTAAAGATTGACATTTGAAAGCAGGATACTTCTGTCCCTGATGTGCCATCAGAGGTAGCGACAGATGTACAATGGGGGGAACAAGCTGGCAATATGCAACTTTGGAGCTGGTTAGGTGCAACAGCACTGTGTGTTTACAAACCTGAGGTTTTGTGCTTTAAATGCAACAACAGCAACCATTCTCTCTTTGTATATATAGTTAATCAACACATAGTATTTACTGAAGCAATGGCTGCCCGAGAGTAGTGTTCATTTCACAAGGTGCAGACATGTCTGGTTTTTGAAGATAAGTCTAATTAGAACTGGATGAAGTGAACAGAAACGAGAAGGTTAACAAGGAGGCAACCCAGTTGTTGGCCACACACGGCTACCACTGGACTTCTCAGCAGTGTAGGGAGAAGTTTAAAATGCTGAAGGTGTCTGCCGTATGACCGTCAAAAGTCTCCTGTACATTCTAGTAGTATTTTGTTTTGGTGCTTGTAACCATCTCTGGGACAAAATTCATCCCTTTTTTTGAACCTTGCAAGAAGTTAGTTGAGTGAAGTCAAGCTAGTATTGAAGTGAAAATAAATGTAGCTGCTATTATTCTTGTAACTCAGACAATTTACTTTCAACATTGTCTTTTAATGCAGTGCTCCTTGTTTCCTTCTGCATGCATCAATACATTTTAAGGAAACTGTAAATAACTAAGAGGTCCTTTTTATACCCTCCTGTAGCTGTTGAGCATAATGAAAGGGTTATAATTTTATACAGCAAAAATAACTGAAAGTCAGTAGTTTTTGCAGTATTCTTCTTGGAAACTAATTTGTATAAGGTATCTGGAATGGGTGGCCCTGCATTCCAGATACCTTAGGTGTGGTGTAGTTTTCTCTGTGATGTTTTGATTATGAACTGTGAAGGTACTGCAGATGTAAATATAATGCATCAAGTTACAAGTCATATACCAATTTCTACAAAGTAATGCCAATTAAATAAAAATGTGTACTTTAAAATGAGTTGCTGCATTAATATTCACCCCTTCAAGTCAGTATTTAGTAGATGCACCTCTGGCTGAAATCACAGCACTGAGTCTGTGTGGATAGATGTCAGTCAGGCTGTGAAGAAGCATCCCCACAGCATGACGCTGCCACCACTGTGCTTCTAAGTGGGGATGGAGTGTTTGTGATGATGTGCAGTTTTTAGTGTCCACCAAGCATAACATCTTATCTGATGGCCAAAAAGCCTTTCCTTAGAGTTGTAATGTTCTTTTGTCTTCATGGTGTAATGGTAGCCAGGAATACTGATTAACCAGTAACTGGACCTTCCAGACACAGATGTGTTTATACTACAATCATTTGAGATGCATTCACTGCACTCTGGTGATCCCCATTTCACAAATTTTGAGACTACTAGTGCCAATTGGCTGGACTTCTGTTATAGCAGGTCAGTCATTTTAAAGAGGGAGTGTTTATGCAATTACTGATTTTATATTAAATATCTTTATTAAATTGACATTAGTTTGCAGAATTCTGTTTTCACTTTGATATTGAAAAGATTTGTTTTATATCTTTGGTCAAAAAAGTCAAACTGGGTAAAAGGTAAACATCCAAGTGAATACTTTTTATAGGCACTGTAAATACACCAAAACTGGTTTTCTCAGAGCCGTGCTACTTTCCTACATAACAATAAATGTAGTAACTTATCATACTCTATGTGTATCTGTTTTCCCTTCCTCACCAGATCACCCAGGAGATTTCTGACAGCACACGCATCTTTAGACTACTGGGATCAGACAGGTAAGAAAATACACAGCAACTTTTCTGCACTGTTTACAACACTCAGTCACATAGGTAACATCCTCTCTGATGTCTCATCACTAAAGACGCGCTGACTGTATAGATCCAGAGGTTGAGGAAAGAGGCCTCACTCTGCCCAGGTAGATTCACTGCTCTCTGAAAATGTTGCCTTTATCTGTCGGGACGCTTAAGATCTGCTTGAAGTCGGGTTACAGGACTGAGAGGGCAAGAGTGTCTGAGGAGACTCAGCCATGTTTGGAGGATAATATCTGTTGGGTCATGACTATATTGACACCAAAACTATCAAACTATTATTGTTTGCATTAAGAAAGATACACAAGTCAACTGAAGATACATCAATTTAGTACACATAATTGGAAAAAGTTGGAAAACTGTGGTTATTATGAGCCACTTTTGGTGCCTGTTGTGTCATTACTGAGCAGTTGAGTCCCTCTGAATTAAAATGGTTGAATATCTGAGCTTATTATTAACACCTTACTTGGCTTTTACAGGACAGTGTACTTTGTGAAGTGCTTTTAGTGTCAAGTGCAAGTCATCTCCCTCCGCTGCCTTTTTCCAATAACAGGGCTTTTACAGAATCTGACTGCATCCTATGTGGGTTGCTGGTTGTTTTTACATTACTCACTAAATTCTGGGTCTTGTTTGGGTATTTTTTTTTCCAGAAATACTAACAACATGCTGAAGGAGACACTGCTATCTGGGATTTAAAGGGAAACTGTTTGTAGTGACATTCCCTTGAAACAAACCCTTATTCTGTTTGTGTTTTTGTTCATCTTGCAGGGTGGTGGTGCTGGAGAGCAGGCCGACGGACAACCCCACAGCCCACAGCAACCTCTATATCCTGGCAGGCCACGAAAACAGCTACTGAAACACACACCGTCACAGAGAAACACATGCACATAAACACACTCTTAAAACAGCCTACCACTAAAGCAAACAAAGGGGTGGTACACTAAGCCCAACCCTATTGCTAACCCACCCAAAAACTCCTGTTGGCTGTGTAACTGAGAGATGAGGGAGCTGTTGGTGGGTGCTGATGTGGATTTCCAGTTGCAGACGCTTAAATAAATCACAGTGTTACATGTGTACTAGCTAAGAGTGTCGTAGTAGAGCAGCGGGTTGTAGACACTTTTCTGACACAGTGAGGTTTAAAACTGCTGTTCTCTCACCCCTTGTGAAACCCTCCCCTGCACACTGGGAAAAAAAAACTGCTCCCAGCACAGAAGTCTGACTTCAACACTACTTCTACTACTACTTGTACACATACTACAACTACTACTACTGCTACTGCTACTTGCGCTAAAGCTTCACAGAAGAGCCATCTTGCACAGAAAACTTTTTGTCCCTCATCGTCTTTCCCTCTGTCTCCACCCCCCCCTTTTTTTTAACTACACCTTTATTTATTGTGGCATGATGTAACTTTAACAACCAGGATGGCTCACCTGTTTTATTTTTTTTGTTGTTGTTTTTTTAAAAAAAGGATAAAAAAGTGAAAACAGACGTAAAAAAGCTTTGCCACTTCTGCTAGCATTGAATTCCAATACCCGTCACCACACCACACAAGTGCTTAATTGACCTCTATTTAATTGTTGTAAATATAAATGTAGTATTTTTTGACAGACGAACACTAAAAAGACTGGTCATGTAGATAGGCGTGTGTATAGTTGCTGTGTACGACAGAGAGATGAGACAGGCACGGAGGAGTGACAGGAAGCCCCCTGCAGTCTCCTCAGGTGGGCAGCATTAGTAATGAGATGCTACTCGAAAACAATCTGGAGCTCAGGATTGGACTGAGCAAACACTGTAAACAGCACCGACTGGTTATTTTGCTTCATGCACGTCTGCACAGTCATCAGGGCTGCAGACGATACAAGTTCATACATTTTACGTTTTTTGTTTTCTCACCTTTTGACATAATCCTCTAATTTTAATGATTTTTTAATCAAAGAGCTTTTTTCCCTATCATTCTTTTCTTTATTTTTATGGAACCACTGGTGTTACAAATTTGCACAGAGAAAAAAGTATTGACAAACAAATGTGATGTCATTATAATATATGACCTTGTGTATATGCACAGTGTGTGTATGTATGTGTGTGCGTAGACATAGAATATGCACATACAAGTGCATCATGTACAGATCTGGTCTTACAGAAGTAACAGGTGTGTTTCTGCCTGATGCCCAAGAAGAAAAAAGCTGGATTTACACAGAAATACACATTAATAATACCATGAAAACTTTATTTCATTTAACCTCTGAATGTCTGGAGTAGGCACGATAGAAATTATGGGTATTTATCCTGCTAATTAACTATATATAAAATTGTTGACAACTCAAATATTTTAAAGAACTAGTAGCAGGAAGCTCATCTTCAATTGTAATCCAAAGATGATATAGTAAAAGCTAAGCCCTTAGTTTTGAAAGTACTTGATAAAGACCTTTTAAACAAGCGCAATTACAGTACATCAAGATAAAATAGAGAACATGAACTTAAGGCTGAGCTTTCATTCTTTTAGAAGTGTTTTCCAAAAAGAGGTTCGCAAAAAAGCTAAACAACATTCTGGCTCTTATGTGTGCATTAGCTATGCTGGACAAAATTTTATAAATTAGTTTTCAAAGCATTAAAGATCTAGAGAGTCTTAGATAAGTCACAGTGTAGTGCTAGCAACAACAATAACGGAAAACTTGTTTTATCTGCAGTGGAACCAGAAAGGCTTTGCTGGCATTGAATGAGCTATCTGTTTACCTTAACAGAAAATTGTTTGGTAGCACTTCATTTTAATAGGCTCTAATTAGCTAGTTATTACCCGAAAAATTTAAGATAAATTGGATAGTAATTTTACAGTAACAAGTATAATTAACCCTGCAATTTCTCATGAATAATAACTTAGGAATTACTTGGAATTTTGCCACTAATAACTTAGAAATATGGAAAAATTATTTTAGTAGTTACCTTGTAATAATTTATTAATAATCAAGTAATTCCTCTTATTATGGTAGCAGTTCTCCATTATTAGGTGGTGTTTAACCAAGTAATTTCTTAAAAAGAAGGTGATAGTTTTCTATATTAGATAGTTGCTTGATAATTCCCAAGTTTCTTTATTTCTTTATTTTGGCACATTAATTAAATTCACCCCTGAAACTTTTTGGGTAATTTCTTAATGCCTTCTTTCAGAATTTCTTTAAAACTTCCTTTATAATTCATGGGTATTTTTTAGGTAATTTTTCCAAACCAGCCCACTAAATTAAAGTGAGTCCTATCCCCATAATTCCCATGTTATTTTTGAGTAGTTTCTAAATTCCTGCCTTCAAATTGTAAGGTAGTTTTTAGTTTTTTAAATTACTAGAAATACTTAGGAATAATGGGGAATATTATGAGGAATAATTGATAATTAATACATTATTACAAGGTAATCATTACTTAACAATACAGTATTTCCAAGTTATTACTTGGTGAAGTTATTACTAGGTTATAACCATCTTATTCTTGGTAAATTATGAGATAATTATACTTACTACCTTAAAATTACTCTGATATTACTGGTTAATTAATTACTCTGTAATTACTGGCTAATAAGTACCCACTAAAATAAAGTGTTACCAATTGTTTCTATATATGCTCTTTCAAAAAAAGAACAAAACATTAAGTGACAGGTGCTAAGAGAACATAAGTGCAGCAAGAAATGAAATTTCTGTGTAAGTCCAAATTTTTTACTCATTCATCATATTATCAGAAGTTAACTTTGGACTTGTGACGTTTTTTTGGCAGACAGCAGTAGGAGAGATCATTTCATGCATGTAGATGTGCAACTGTGGTGTGTAGGAGAGTCTACATGTGGCAGTACACTACAAGTCTTTACAAGCTGTGACACAAAGGGGGGCTTAGAGGACGAGAACACTAAATTAGCTGAAAGTAAAAACACATCATCACTTACAAAGCTGAAATGTTTGGATTCATTTGACCAACGTGTCATTTTTTTATGCATGAATTTTCTCCATAGTCAGTTTAGTTTAAGCTTTGAATTGAAGTGTCAAGCTACCAGAAGAACTAGGCATTGTTGAGGGTGTATTCAGATCAATTACTGACAGCAAAATGCGATAGACTTGTGCTTGCAGATATGATGTATAATGTTTAAAACAACTATGGAGTAAATGAAAATTCGATTCAACATTTCAGCTCTGTGCAGAGGTGTCACTGAATGTACAGTGATGGTTGTAAAAGTAAATGTTGCCATGTTGGAAGGACTTGTAATTTAGAAACGAAAGTAACAGCTTTCTATTCATGCTGATTTCCCATCAAACCTTCTGTTTTTTGGGGGGGGGGTTTTGTTTTTTGTTTGGTTTTTTTTTTTACTTCACAGAACCTTTGAACCGGATTTTTGTCATACCCAACATGGCAGCATGTCTCCTCTTGAAGATATTCAGTGACATGACCCACACCAATGCCCTTACACACTATTTCATAAAATTTTCACAGGTTTTGTGTTTAGATCACCATTCACCCACTGGATTCAGCTCCTGATACTTTGCTGCAAGTAATTAAAGAAGCATTGTCTACAAAGTATGAAGAGCTAGAATCCACTGTGAGGATGAAAAAATGTCTTCACTTGTGTACACTTTTATTGTATAAACTTCCCACAGAATGTTACTTTGCACCTGGAAAACAAATGCCACAAAAATGAAACAAACAAGATGTTGAACGTAACTGCAATGCAAGTTTGGAGTGTAAAATTCCCAAATATGGAGCCCTTTGTAGGACTTGTAATATTGCCATAAATCAGCCAGAGAAGAGGCAGATGTCAATTGAGTTGAACTCTCTTCCTGGCAATGCTGTGGTTTATCCACGTCCACATTTGGATATGTCTAAATCCTGGAGGGATATTATAGAGAACTGCTATTCAGAGCGTCTAGCAGTTTCAAAAGTAACCATAGACCTTCCTTTTTTTTTAAACAATGCATTTTAAGCATTATTTTAAAATGCCTTTGAATTAAAGTTGCTACCCCAAATAAAGATTTAGCTGCAATTCTGTTCATTAATGTGCTTCTAGCCAACATGTTTCAAGCTGTGTTATAGTTACAGGGCCACGTTTAAGTCGTATTAGCCTCAGATTGACATCATCAGCCGTTGGGTCTATTAATCATGTGTTATATGGAGGCTGAACTTTTTCGATGTCATCGGTCACTTGGCACCTAAATGGTTGCGTGTACGACCTAACTTGTAACGGTTCATATTTTAATGGGTAAGAGTAACTTTCATTCTTGGATCAAATTGATGTCAAACAACATTGTTTTTAGAGTTTTTGAATGTAATGCCAAATTATGTTGTTTAAAACTTTTAATGGCCACATTTAGAGTAGTCTACCTCATGGAAAGTCCCAGATGAAAAAAGGATTTGTTGGATTCAAAGACGCTCATCAACAGTGTTTACGGTTAATATTGAGCAAAACATTGTCTCTGAGATGTGTTACAGTGTCTTTCTTACTTCATGTATGTAAAAGACTAAAACTTGGGCCTTTAAACTAATAAGACATCACATGATGATAAAATTCCTTTGAAGGTGAATTCAAATTGTAAGCTTTCCTTTTTTCCAGAATCTGCTTTTAATCCGTATTGATTTTTTCCCTTTAATTTTAGTGGGATTGTCCCTTTTGCAGATTTACAAAACAAGTTTATACAGGATAGAATAAAGCTTTGTGATGATTTCTCCTCTGATAGTCTCCATCTTAATCTATTTTTCCCTTACACGGGTGCCAACATGGCCTTTTATTTCAGTTTCGAAGTAATATTTTGAAAAGTCTGTAATTTTTTAATCCAAGTTACCCTTTAGTCAAATGATATGTGGAAAACCAGGTTATATTGTCTTTAAGATGTAAGCACCAGATATGTGTCCAAAGCCACATTAAAAGTGACTAAATTGACACTGAGCTCACTTCACAGGGATTGCCTGTTCTTGAACCTGATTAATCCAGATTGAAGCAACCTTGATGAGTAAGTTGTGGAAGCTGTTTAAGACCAAGTTTATTCTGGATAAAATAACACAAATCAAGTCTCCTCTGTTCTGTCGCTATTACATCACCTTTGTCTTTTGTTTTCATAATGCAATGCACACGTTATGAAATGTATATATTGTAAAATAAAAATGGGTTTGTTTTACATACTGTATAATTGCCTATATTTTGGTTCAAAAGTGTAACAGATTTATGAGATGACAGGTTAACACATTAAAAAGAAGGATATCAACCATCTGTTTTCTTGAGTTATTCATTTCTAATGAGCTTTCGTGGAGGACCTTTGAAGCACAATGGAGGTACCAGCTAGCTGCTTTGATTTTCTGTCCCTTCTATAGGCTTACATACATGTTGACAAAAACAAGCATCAAATAAGATAATTTTAAACACTAGAAAAGCACTGGGAGAGCGCAGACCTCCGCCATTAGCCATATTTCCCAATTGTACAGAATCCTTTAAAAAAATTCCTGAAACCAGATGGTGATCTGGATCAGTCCCAAAATCTAATCAGTTCTTCCTTATGCCATTTCTGACATTTCCTGAAAATTTCATCAAAATCCGTCCATAACTTTTTGAGTTATGTTGCTAACAAACGAACAAACCCTTCCGATCACATAACCTCCTTGGCAGAGGTAAAAATGACTCAGTCCGCAACTGAAAAAGGGATAGGCTGAAGCCAGTGGCTTATTTTAGCCTATCCTCTGCCATCCAAGAAATAAAATGAGTAATACGCTGACAAATACATGATTCTTTAAATTAGAAATTAATTTTCATCAAGTTTGAAATCACCAGTGTTGGGCAAGTTACTTCCAAAATGTAATACATTATATATTAGTAGTTACTGTCATTTGAAAGTAATTAGTTACATTACAATATCACTGTCTCTGAATTGTAATGCGTTACACTACTTTTAAGTTACTTTTGAGTTACTTTTACCAAAATAACTGCAGAAGTATGACTAGCATTCTAAAATGCTAAAATATAGTTTATCGCAGCTCATTATATATCCAATGAAGGGTGATAGATGTTAAACTCATGCTGTGTTTAAATGGGTTAAGTATATACGGATACTGGTAGAGGGGTTAAAGTAAAAAAATCCTGAGGCTGAAGTGCACCGATTCACCTCTCTTCAACAACAGCATGTGCTTTGTTTGATTTATCTTCAACTAATATATGTGAAAATACTTTATGTAAACAGCAAAGGTGCAATAGTTTTCAACCAACTGTAAACAGTACTGAAACGCTGTAATTACAACTTATTTGACTAAAAAGCGACTGAGACATTCACCCTCTGCCCGAAACACCTCGAATGCCTCCAGTCCGCCTTAAGGCCCCCCTCCCGAAAAGCCCATCTGCTTGATGAGCTCACACAGGTACAGCTCTCTGTCATATTACGTTTCTCCGGTCAGCTTTGCTATGTTTTTAGCTGCCAGCTAGCGGTATTGCTACTGTGAATGTCTCTGCAAGAACCA
This sequence comes from Cheilinus undulatus, assembly GCF_018320785.1. Taxonomy (NCBI): domain Eukaryota; kingdom Metazoa; phylum Chordata; class Actinopteri; order Labriformes; family Labridae; genus Cheilinus; species Cheilinus undulatus. The sequence goes on along the minus strand of NC_054870.1, from coordinate 25,591,087 downwards.
CTACTAAACCAAAAACTTCCTTGCCACCGTACATGTTAGAGCAGGAATCTGATCTGCATTAGCCTGCCAGTCTCAGCCATACCGGTATATACATTATGTCACTGTTTAGATTGCCGTTTGTAATAATAATACGGTAGTTAGCCGCATGGCCCAGTGACCTAGGCTGTATGAACCACTCTCTATGAGAAAGTTAGCTTACCTTGTCACTGCTGGCATCCGTGGGGATTTTGCCGACAAGTTTTTTGTAAAAGCACTAAAAACACTAGTCTCCTCACTTCTCGTGGTTCAAGTAGCACGGCAGACCGAGGGAAACTTAATTTCTGCTGCTTTGTCTGACTTTTTCCCGCACTGTCGTCCTCCGTTCTCTTTCTCTTCTCCGCGCCTGCATGTCTCTCTGTCAGCTTGGTGTTGGTGAATTCTTCTCTCACATCTTGAGTTAAAATGCGCTGTAACGTGCGTTACTGAGATATGTAACGGGTATATTATTGAAAATGTATTAGTAATGCGTTATATTACTGCGTTACAGCAAAAAGTAATGCATTACTGTAATTGCGTTACTTATGTAACGCGTTACTACCAACACTGGAAATCACTGTATCCTTAGATTATTTTTCAATTAAAAACATTCTGTACCAACCGAGTTACACAATTTCAGTTCATCACTGAGTCTTTTTCATAACTTTACTCCCAAAACAGACACATCTCTGTATTTAACATTTGTTCTCACTTTGCAAGTTTCAAATGTTAGCAATCCCCTTGAATTCAAATCTCATCTCTTGGTTTTAAGATTTTCTGAGTACAAACCATAATGTTCTTTTACACCACACAAAATTTAAAGTGTTTTTGATTATACAGTGTCCAGAAATCTTAATCTGGATGATCCTATAAAAACTGATTGGTAGATTCACTTTTTCAACTTTATTTATAATCCTAATAGCTGCTTTCTGCGGTTTAATTATTGGATTTCTATTTTATATGTATTTCCCCAAATATCAGCACAGTATGACATATAAAGCATCACGTGAACAGTCAAGTACATTAAAGCCATTCTTATCCAGGAAATCCCTTGTTTAGTAAAGAAGAGAAATAAACTTGAATTTGCAATTTACATGGTCTACGTGAGGCTTACAACAAAGTTTATTTAGTGTATAATAACGCCACAAAACTTAGTTTCATAAACTCTTTCAGTTTTAACATTATCTGGATTCAGTTTTACATCAGATTCAGCACGTTTACCACCAAACAATTTAAAAGTTATTAATAACTTTATTAATAACTTAATAATAATAATAATTAGTGCATTGATATTTATTCCTGACTCTTTTTTTCCTGTTTGTAAACTTGCACCATCCACAGGTAGGCTAATCTACCACAAGTTTTAAAAACCACTTTATGTTGACAGTAGGTTTTTATATGCGTTGCAAATTTTTCATGTTCAACTTTTGGTCCAGTGTGGTATAACCAACTCATTATTATTATTGCAAGTGATGTTAGTGATGCCCTGGTACACAGCCCTTGTATGGTCCATAATGTCCACGGCAGTTAGATGTTCAAAAACATGCTCAAGTTTGCTAGTAAAGAGTGACACATGTAAAGTTTTACAAGAAAATACTTTACATTCCTAATTTTGTAGGGTGCATATTTGTATCTCATAAGTATACTAAGCCATGCTTACGTTTTATAAATTGACCTCAAAGCATGGACTTGCAAGCTAACTCGCTAACTGCTGATGGTAAACATCAAGCTAGCAAGACGTGATAGAGCTGCTAGCATGACACTGCTTTCTTATCCGTTCTGTTCTTTAGCTGTACCACACAAGATCCTCTTATGACTCAGTTCAATTTTGTATGACAAAAGTGAGTTAAAACCAGTTCACACATAAGTGTCCTGTCATTGTTTAAAGCTAGTAATCATACGAACAACACATAAGAGGGAGGTCCGCTTCAATTGATTTGCCTTAACGGGCTTCCAACATGGCATGTAATTAGGCTTTTTATCAACCAGTTATTCAGGGACAAGGAAACAGCTGATCGACATATTTATTTTTCAAGAGTGTACCTTTATTGAACATTTCTCATATGCATTCACCTTTTAATAAAATAATTCTGTTCATTACATAGAAAGTTCTGTCTTTCCTAACAGCAAAATGCTGAGCACATAAAACATACACAACATAAATGTAATAAATGTTCTCCTGAGTAAATAATACACAAAATAGTTTTTGTTTAGGGCATTAAACATCAGCTTAACAGAGACAAAGTTGGCCTACAGTTAAGTCCATAATATTTAAAATCAAAGCCCTATGAAATAGTGAAGACGATCTATATGATGTTTTTTTGCATTTCTACAGGTTTCAAAGAAATGAGGTAAAGGATTTCTAAGGGAAAAATCTAGAAGCAGAGGAGACACATTTAAAAAAATAAGGTTTGATAGCGTCAGATTATACCCTCTAGTGGAAAAGTCTGTCATCATAAAGTTTAATATGTTCTTAGCATGAAAAATGTGATACAAACTAAGAGGAAAACATTTTAAGCAAATTTACAAATACACACTGATGCCTTTAACCTCATGTTTCCTTTTTTACTGAGCAAAAACTCTTTCTTTGCTTTTCATCAAAACTTGCTTTCAAAGCCACGTTAAATCACCTGCTGTCCCTCAAAATGAACTTTTCTCTCCACAAGAACATGCCACACAGAGATGATAAGAGGAAAGGTAGCTTGGCTGAGTGGATTATATCTGTACAGCGTTTATGTATCAGTCATAAATGTTTAAAAATGAGCCTTATTTTGCACTGATATTAAATATATCACCCTTAATATTTCATCAGTTTTTTTTACAGTGTTTGTGTGTGCTATAATACAGTAGAGCTCATACAGCTGTGCCACGATTTATATCCAGATGTGCCAGTTTAGGAGTTTTCCCTGGTGTCTCGTGTTCACCACTGTTTTGGTTTTCTGGTGTTTTCTCACCTCCCTTGTCTTTCTTCTCATCGCTGCTCCTGTGAGAAGGAAATGCAAGGGACATTTTAATTTCTCAATTTTAGTCCCTTGGCAGTATTTTAAGTAGCTTTCTTCTCAAAAATTGCACTCCATTGCTCTCCTCTGCAGCCTAGTTTTACACAAGAATGATCTTCCAAGCAATGTCAGCAATGGATCTCACTCCTCTTGCCAATGAACCAGTATTGGAATACTTTTTAAAAATATTGCCAACTTGATGTACTCTCGCTGTATTCTTTTTCCAAAGTGCACAGCTTTAGAGACTCTATTCAATACTTTCTTGTTAAAGTGGCTGCTTCTTTTGGCAAAAATGTTCTGTGTAGCTTCACTGATATCATGTAAGGATGACGGCTACTGTATCAATGTAATTATGTGCATATTTTCTTGATTGAAAGTCATTCTTACTTCTTTTTGAAGAGTTTCTTAAACGAGCTCCTGAACCCTCCTTTGTCCTGCTTCCGACTCCTCTCGCTGAAGGGGGTGTGATTATTCTCCTCTACCCCGCTTCTCCACTTAGAATCCTCCCCCCATGACTGGAATCCAGAGTCCTGGCGGAGGTAAATACAGTATTTATTTACATTGCTTGTGGTTTGATTACATTGACAACGAGACAGAATCGAGGGCATTAAAGTGGGGTAAAGTAGTATCCAGGTAAGTGTGTCAAAAATGTATAAAAAAATGTTGAGCTGGGTAGTTTTCTGTACATCTTTGTTTTAACCTACGATGCTGAGCATTCCTTGAAGATCCTCATGCTGTTTATCTGTATCAGCTCTGTTCCCCAGGGGGCTCTGAACCTTACGGGATGGGGTGGGACACCCTCTGCTGCCCTTACTGCCCTGGCGCTCCAGCTTGGCATGGCTCCCAAGTCCCACCCTATGGAGATGGTCTGATAGCTGGCCGCTATCCAAGCTCACTGTGGTGTCCATCTGCAGACCATTCAGTGACTGTACAACAAATTGGATTAACATGTTCACTCTTACATGTGTATCAATTTTCAGTGCATTTTTGTACCTGAGAAGAAACAAGCCTACCTTACTCTTCCGCTGGCTGGCCTGAAGGGGGCGGTGCTGATTGTGCCGCATCATTACAGCTTCATCCGGAGACGCACACCCTCGGTTTGACAGTTTGTTGTAACTGTTCCCCTGACTTCCACCATTGCTGAAGGCATCACGGGTTGTCAACACATTTGTGGCCATTGCGTGATGTGATGCAGGGGGGGCTTTGGGGCACTTCACAAAGGCGATGTCAATGGAAGAATCTGAGGAGGCAGATGAGCAGCGGTCGAACATGGAGACATCGCGGAGGGAGCCCCCCTCCTCTTCGTAGAGGCTCTCCATTCCTGGGGGGTCTGGAGGAAGAAGGAATTCTCCAAGGGCATCTGCCAGAGCTGAGCCTGGTTGAACCTGACGGAAGTCAGTGGATCTGGAGGGAAGATGATGCTGGCAGGACAGAGACCTCTCAGATCCCTCACTCTCTGGGATACTGACAAGACCTGAAAGCCAACATGTTGGTTGACTGATAGGGCAGATTTTTTACAAGTATTAAAGAGACAGATTAAGGCTTGTTTCTGTTTGATCCTACATTGTATACGAGGTAGATCATAAAATCACTACCCTTGAGCCAGTTGATATGCTTTGGAATAGATTCCAGGATGATATTTATGCGTACACCAAATCTTGTTCTCCTTAGACATTGAGGACTGTGCTCTGGACTGGAGATTAGTGATTTCATTTGGGTCTTCAACATTTTCCTTAAAATCTCTGAATTCGCTGGAAGTTAGATGTTGGCATACAGTTGGCAGACCAGGGGGGACCAGGATTAAAACCTTGTGTTGGCAAGCAGTCACTCTGATCCAAAACTGTGGTGTGAAAAGTCTTAATGTTAAACGCTTTGTTCTTGGTCCAAATTGCTGCATTTGGAAGTAGGGCAAAAAGTTTGACATCTAGGAATTATCTAAATACTACTGTAATCCCAGAAGTGCTTACACACAACTTCCTATTTAAATCCTAGAAACCCTTGTAAAGAATGCTAAGAAAGAACTCAACAGTGAATTTCTTGTACTGTCAACATTCCCACCTAAAGACAGCAAACTTTTGTTCATGCTGGACAGATTGAAAATCTCAGAGCATTACTAAGACTGGTCAGACACCGTATGACCGCCCATAAGCACGCCTAGAAGAGTACCTAAAGCTCCCAGAGTCAACCTCATCATTTAAAGCATTCTTCTGGATACCCAAACCCTGCAGACTAATAACCAGAATCAACAGAATGAACATCTATTGCAAAAATCAGAAAGTTCTGCAAGCACACACCTGTTGGTTTGTGGTTCCTTGAGTCCATATTGGAGCTGAAGAACTGAAGCTGAGACGGCCAATCATGTGAACCATGTGATTCTGAATCCTGGTCCCGATCCCAAACTTGGAAATGATGAGACTGGATCTGCTCTAGGAGACGCTGTTTGCTCTGTTTCACCTGATTTGCATGTTCTCTATCAGGGATCAAACACAAAATAGCACAACATACCTAAATACTTAATCAATGACACCTTCCCAGAAACAAAATGGAGACAAATAGTGTCTCTATCTAGCTAAGAAATATCAAAGAACTCACAGCACTGTACTGCTGCAAGGGTATGGTGAGCCAATGTTGTTAACTTGAATTCCACTTTCTACTGTTTTTAACAGCTGTTTCATGGTAGACCTACAGAGGACCCAGAACACTTCTTTAACTCATTTTGTCAGGTTCAAATGGGTACAACACATCATGCTGAACTCTTGTACTATGATTTTTTTGTTTTTTTTTGTTTTGGCACAGTGGTACTCCTGACCTCTTCATCTCCTTTCGGTTGTGCAACAGAAGCTCCTGGTTGTGCTGCAGGAGGTGGTGGTACTGAGCTGTGAAGGACCTGAAGTGCTGGATGCACACCAGCAGCAGGTAATAGTCTGGGTGCTCTGCGTCTGTCTGCCTCAGCAAGCCCTACGCAAACACATTAATTATTCATGTGAACACATTTTTAGCAGATGCTGTTTTCACTTTTATGCACATCAATGCAACATGAAGGTTTTCTGTTACGCTCTATAAACTGTAGTCAGGGAGTGGGAGGTTGACCAAAGTTGAGCCCTTGTAATACATATAATTATCTGTTTTAAATTAGAGACTTTGAGTGTGGAACTAACCTGCAGCAGCAGAAGGTACTCAGGAATCCTCTGAACTGGCTGAAGCAGTAGAGTGTAGAGGGAGGGTTTCGATTCATCACCTGTTAGGTCACTCTGATTGAGAGCAGGTAAACGAATCGAGGCAGAGAGAAAAAACTATTAAGGACAGTGGGTGGAGGCAAACTAAATCTATTCACAGTGACAGCTTTACATGACTTCTTTAAAATAGATAAGATGGCTGCAATCTATTCAAGTTATGAGCCACTTTAACATGTTTGACAATGGCCCAATCCCAATCACCACCTTAAGGCCTAGGCACTGAACCTTCACAGACTAATGGTGTAAATCGTGCAGTGTGTGATTATGTGATCCATGAAGGCTTCAGTTGTAGAAAAAAAATAATTAGACACACTTTCATGACATCACACATTACCAGAAAATAAGATGTGCCATTAATTAATACAAAATATCCCACCTACATTTCGCATTTGTGTTTTCATTAGAGTGTTTGTCTATTTCATTAATCTATCAAAAGCCAGAAAAAGAACAAATAGTAACACTTTATGAGCACAGAAAACTTTAAAGAACCACCTAAGTTTTAAACTAAGCTTCATGCTGTCATTTAATCGTATCTTATTTGTGTTTTCCCATCATTTGCATGCTTTTATTTAATTCAGTTTTTTTTTACTTTTGATAGGCACTGTATTATGATAATAACAATTATAACTGCAAAAGCTATTTTGTCAGATAACTTCTTCAGTCTTGCTTTAAACCTTAATCATTATTACATCCTGTCATGTTATATTAAACAGTTTGATGTCCTATTGAGCCTTATCTTGTAACTTAAGGCAGTAGTCTGCCACGTTATCTGGTCATCCTTACCTCCATAAAGGCAGATGATTTCATGGAGCTGGAGGACAACATGGTGACAACTGACAGACAATCTGGGAGCTCCTTCAGGTAGGAAACATACAAGTCCAAGAAATCATTCTGAAAGAAAGATATCTTTTCATTAGTGCTTTCTTTCTTTGTTTCTATTAAGTTTTCTACTTTTTGCTAGCTATTTTCCTTGTCTAATCTCTCTGAGGACCCATGACACATCATGAACAACTGCTGTTATTTTTCTAAATGGGAAGGTGTTCTTACCAATTACTCCATTTCCTCTCATTTGCTCAAAGCAAATTATTCTCACATTAGCTTTAATAAAATTGTCTCCTGAGCTTTAGTGGGTTGTGTATGTTGTAGTGTATTTGGGTTTGATGCCACAAGGCCAAAAGATAACATTTTATCTTTAAGTGCATTCCTTTTGCATTTATTTTCTACTATGGTGATAACTTCTTGCAAAGTAAATCCCTGATTCTGTCCTACTAGTCCTACGGTGAACTCAAAGACTTTCAATGCAGTTTCATTTTTTACATATAAAAGCAGTACAGAATCATCCCCAAACAATGTGTTTACACCCATAGGGCTGTTGTGTATTTCAACGAACTCTAATTTATTCCTCTATGCACTTGCATCCTTTAAGCCACCCTTTTTGTGCAGTGGTAACATGAATCCCTTTTGTATCTGTACTATATCTGCATTCCAGCTCTCAACATGGCTCCACTGGAATTTGACATTTGATTTAATGGCAGCCAGAGCGACTCAGATTCATTATAAATGCCCAGTCACAAGACCAAACCTTCTGACCCTGCCGAATTAAGCAGCTTGGAACAGCACTGTGCATTAGAATTGACAAGTTTTGGATATGCAAGTTAGTAAACAAGAGGTCCAGATCTTGTGTGCTGTACAATAGCTGCACAATAGCAGTTATATCTTGCATTTCTAAATATTTCTTGCTGATTCCCCTACTGTTTTATTTGTGGTGAACTCTATTCCATTTTGTTAAACAATTACTGGGTTTTGTCTTTATTGGAAAAAAAGACCTGAAAAGTTATAAAAAAAAAAAAATTGAATTCCTTATGGCCAAAATGAATTAGGCTTTGCTTTTTAGAGTCAAATAATTCTATGGCACACTCATAGATGGCAGGTGCTAGATTTGGGGGTATTTACTTCACGGTAAAATTGCTTACACATTTTGCAGCAATGTTTGCACAATTTGGAGATTAAACCCCTTAAAATCAAAGTCAAGTAGATTTTTCTGTCTTTTATGAAAGAATAGTTCTCCAAGTGCAGTTTGATGTTGATGCATTACTTTCCGCCCATCCATTATCTACACCCCTTATTCCATTTTGGGTTGCACAAGGCTGGAGCTAGTCCCAGCTGTCATTGGGCAATAGGCAGGGTACACTTTTGACTGGTTGCCTGTCAACAGGGCTGACATATGGAGACAAATAACCAGTAATAAAGAGTCAACAGTTGACCTTACATGCATGTCTTTGGACTGTGGGAGGAAGCAAGAATACCCAGCAGGACCCACGCATGCATGGGGAGAATATGCAAACTTCAACAGAAAGGCCTGTCTGACCAGAAATCTGCTTGCTGTGAGGCAACAGCACTAACGCCTGTATCGCCATGCAACCCCAATGCATTTTTTATTCTCTGCTAATTCGATTAGCCAAAAAAGTCTGACTCCAGCCAACATACTGTTAGCATCCCTAAAGATTACAGTACTCTCCTTAAATAAGTAACTACATTTTGATCTTAATAATGGTTCAGAGGAATAGCAAGTAACATTTAGTTTAATATGTGATAATTCATACCAACCACTCTAATGTATTTCAGGTTTGCACTGGTTGTTTACCTCTTTGCTGGTGAGCCTCATAAACACATCCCCCATGATGCCTTGCCACTGGCACTTGAGCACACGTTCCTGCAGAGTGTGGAGGAGCTCCAGATGCTGCTGGATCAGAAACCTCAAAGAGCTGGGAAACGGACTGATAACAACAAAAAAATATTTTCTAAATGAAAAACATGTAAAGGAATTACTAAAAGTATGAAGAAAACTATAGGATCAAAAAAGAATGTAAAATGGCAGCTCTGTTTGGATAAGTTTATTATCCTATATGCTTGTTTGAAAAAAACATACTATATAACTTAGTGTCCTTTATTGGTGGGACAAAATATATAACCACAATACATCAGTATCCTGCCTAATGTGGTAGAATTATTAAATTATGGCTGTGATGATTTTAAATAAACACATGACACTAAACAAATGTCCATGCCAATTTGACTTATTGCATAACTATTGGCTGACTTCTCATAATGGCACTCATGACATTACTAAGGGTGAAATTAGGGGAGGTTTACTGGCCATAAAGAAGCTCACAGCAGCATAAAAGAGGAAGACAGTGGGATAATGTCGAACAGCAGTGAAATAAAGCGGCATTATGCATGATAAGAAATGAAATTGACACTGAATACATTCATCATTTAAGGTACCTTTTCAGGGCTAGTTTGTATTCTTAGTTAATTAGATATTGTGATGCATCATTGTTATTTTCATGTAACTGCCTTTCAATACATCAAATATTGCACTCACCCTGATAGTGTCCTTCTTTATTTACATTTCTTCATACAGCAAATTAAACAATAGAATCTGTCTTTTCTTTGAAGAAGAAATTACTGAAAAGGACAAGTTGTCAATGTTGCCTTTTTATCTTACCTAACAGACTCTATTAATACATGACAGGAAAACTCATGGTTTTACTTTACGGAACTTTTCTAAAGAAATTAAGGGCTATTGGTGTTCCCTCTTAGGAAACAGACATTTGACAGCTGCAGGTAAATCCTATTAAAACAGATGCAATCAGACAATTTGACCCAGTTCATTTCAGTTCACCAGTGATTCCAGTCATTGGTAGCACGTGCTCTGCAACACAGCGGTGATTACTTTAGCAAGCTGTATAGCGAGTATCTGTCTAGCTGGTGTTTATAACCTCCTTTCATTTCATTACTTAGCTTCCTGTTCTCCCCTCACTTCAAGCTCTTAAATTAGATCAGTATCCATTCATCAGATCAATTCTGAGTGTTGACCGGTGAATGATTATGTGGATTTGAATGGGAGAGACTGACAGAAGAAAATGACTACAGTCGGTATAATTTATTTAGTTTTGGGCTCATAACATTCCAGAGAAATCTTCACAGCAGCAGATAAGGCTAATGTTGTCTGGGTCTCCTCCTTATCAAATTACTTCCTTATCCATATTAGACAATTTCAATAAAGTATATTTTAATGTCTATTTAGATTTTGTGATATCATTGTGTTTTTAAAAATGTAGCTGAGTCCTTGTGTCTCCTCAGACTTACCGTTTGTCTTTAGATGTGAGAGCTTCTGTCCCATTAAAGGATATGTTGGCCTTCAGTAGCAGAGACAGGTGAGACACATAAACCCTCTCTGACTCCAGCAGCTCCAAAGCCACCCTCTGCCGTTTATCTACAAACACAGGAAAAAAAATCTGTTTAAAACTCTAATGAGTCACATATGTGTTCAGTGTTTCCACGCGTCCTTGAAAACCTGGGAGTAGTTCACTTATGTGCAAGCCATGGAAAACGGAGAAAAAGGGGAGAAGCAATGTCATTAAAAATCTAGTGCCTTTTCTATTATTTATTATAAATTGTTGAAATATTCTTTTAATTACATATCAGAGTTCCTCCAATGCCTAAGTGCCTTAGTTTTTATAAAAACATCCTGATGTTTTTACACATAAGACTTGGAAAAATTATTACATGTCACAACACTTACTAGGGGTGGGTAAGAATATCGATTAATCGATGCATCGCAATATTTCTCCTCTAAATTCAATATCAATTCAGCAAATCCTCTGAATCGATTCACCTCCTAGCCAGTGGGGGTCACTGTGCGTGTGATTTGCGTTGTATGGACAGAGGCCGCACTGGACCAAACAACAACCAGCCATAACCATGTTATGTGAGGTTTATCACAATTTTCAAGAGGAAAGAAATATTATTAAATATTATTATTGTGCAAAAATCCTTTTTTTACGATGTAACGATCTCATAAAAACAGGAAATAATTTCTTTTTGACTGTCCTGTTTTTACGAGATACTACCTCCTCTGTTACCATCAAGCATAAAGAGAATAGGTCAAGCGAACAGTTAGCTGACACAATTTGACGTGAAACATGTAACTGTTTCCTCAAAACACATTAAAAAGCCTACCTTACCTGTATTGTACAGTGGCACATTGCATTTACTTGAACATAAAAAACCCTCCTGTTTTTATGATATAACTATCTCAGAAAACCAGGATTTTTTTAGATTTGTTTTTGATTTTCCTGTTTTTACGAGATACTGTCTTGTTAAAACGGGAATTTATTTAATTTTGATTTTCCTGTTTTTTGAGATACTATCTCATAAAAACAGGATTCCCCCTGACGCTCAGCTGCATGACTGGCTGCTGCATTTATCAGTCAGTAATTAGAGGTGCAGGGTAAATACAGGTAAGGTAGGCTTTTTAATGTGTTTTAGGTAACAGTTACATGTTTCACGCCAAATTGTGTCAGCTAACTGTTCGCTTGACCTATTCTCTTTATGCTTGATGGTAACAGAGGAGGTAGTATCTCGTAAAAACAGGAAAGTCAAAAATAAATTATTTCCTGTTTTTATGAGATCGTTACATCGTAAAAAAAGGATTTTTTTATTTTCAAGTGAATGCAATATGCCACTGTGTACCTGTGCCCAGAAGTAAAACAAAACTTTCACTGTGTACTGCTCCAGAAATATTTTCTGTCTCTTGTATCTGTCAATATAAAGCAACAAACAAAAAGAAATAGGCTAGCTCATGGTTTTAAGTTTTTGTTTCTTGAAGAGGATTCCTGTTGCATTTTCTGATCACCTGGCAGACTAACTAGAAAACAAAACTCATAATTAAGATATTATTTAAACTTGGACTACGAGGTGTTTTGAGGAAATGATGGCATACTGATCTCATAAAATATGGAAAATTGTTAAAACAAGATATTTCCCAAAAGCAAAACCAGTTTTCAGAATTTATTTGGGTATTTAATGATGTTAGTGAGCAAACTGTGAGAATTGGTTTAAGTAGTTGCTTTTGTGCAAGTAATAGTGGAAGTCCTGTCATTGCAATAACAGCGCAGCAGAGGGATGAATATTAAAATGATCCAACATGTTTATTTCTTACTGTTTTCAGTCGGGTTGTTGGATGTCTCTGTGTCATCTCTGCTGGTCTTCATCTCTCCCCATGCTGGAGTTTTTGACAGAAAACCTCTCTGCTGCTGAGCCTCCTGATCAGAGGTAGAGGCTGCAACACACACATTTCCCTTATTCTCTCCTCCTGACCTTTTTCATAGTTGGTTTGATGTGAATAACTCAAACATACAGTAGACTCACTCTGTGTGGACGTGGTGCTCCTCTGTGGTGATGCACTTTGTGGCAGACTGGAGAAGAAGTTCTGAATAACGCTGAGGTCTGACTGGCTGGGCGTACAGATGTGTTCATCCCCTGGTGCTGAAAGCACATCTGCTTTGGAGCTCTTTCTACTTTTGAATGAATAAATAATATGAGGGAAAAAAAAGTTTAAAAAAGGATTAATTCATCATAAGTAACGTTAAGTAACATTTATTTTTATTCTTTCCCAGAAGTATTTAAGGAGATCACAAGCAGTTCTGATGAAGTTTTGGTCATCACTTTGCTTAAAGGCACTTTTGTGGTATTAGAAAGCCCAGTAGAAGTCATAGATTCATAATGATCTATTCATTCAGATTCAAAATTCTAACTTAGAAAGAAATGGCCTCCTTTCACATAATAAAAAGGTGGTTTTTAGGTATACCTGTGTGGGACAGAGATTAACTCTTTGTTGTTTTCTGACTGAAGCATTATTTCTATCTTCTTCTGCACCTCTCTCTGTCTGCTGGACACATCTTTTATGTGGAACAACGCCACATTCAGCTCCTCCTGCAAGCAGATGATGATACCAAGAAGGTGTATTAATATAACTGCTGTGACATGACAGGATTGGGAGAGAGCATTGTATTTTACACTGTGACCCCCCCAGTAGAATTTGCTGGTAACAAATCAGCAAAAGGGCCTTTCTAAGCTTGTAAAGTTTCTTGATGTTAGCCTATATGAAATAAATGAGTAAAGCATAAAAGGAATAACTTTGAAAACCTGCGCATTAAAAAAAGTAAAGAGCTTCAAAAACAAAAAGATATCACTGTAACTACAAAGTTTTGTCAAATTGCACTATCTGTAGTGTGGTAATCAAGCTTAATTTGGTACAACATGTGCTCATGTATGATAGTGCTGAATGTGCATAAATGTTCAACTTTTTGGGCCTGACATTAACATAAACGTAAAGACCCCAGAAAATACAAACCATTATTTTCAACAGTCAGTACAAAGCATTTTTATATAAGAAGCAAAAGACACAAATCTCACAGCATGACCTACATGTCTCACAGTATTTTCACTCCTGTTTACACACCAGTGTGTGTCTGCCATGAGCTCTCTTCCTATAAAATGAATCAAATTAGTTTCCATTTTCACCGAGTTCCAGTCAGATGCTCTGAATTACCACCTGACCGTACCAAGAATAGACTGTGTGTATCTGTGTATGTGTGGTTGTCTGTGTAGTGTTTCCAGCACCTTGAAAGTGTTGAGGGAGTTCTTTAGGCTCATTATCTTATCATCCACATCAGTCTCGTGGGCCTGGAGCTTCTCCTCCAAACCTTGGTCCCTCTGACGCAGCTCACACAGCTCAGTCAGGGCGGTTTGGAGTCCCTCGCGCAGCTCAGCCACCAAGCCCTGCAGCTGCATTACAAGAGGCAGATGTTATAGTTGAGCATTCTAGGTTGGCTTATTGCCTCATAAAAGAAGAGCGAAATATTTTAAGGATGTTAAGATTTAAGAGATTTAAACATACATTGCAATGAAGTGATCAGCATAAATGTTGTATTTTTTTTCTTTGGGTTTGATTAGATTTTTTTTGTTTACTTTTTTTAGACAACTCTTAGGCCATTTTATTCAATGTGCTCAAATTTCTTCTCTAATTAGTTTCTTTCAGTGCCCGGTCTTTAACTCAGACTTACTGTTTGTTTCTTGATTTCCTCTGAAAGGCTGTCTTTGTTGGATCTTTATGGGATCTTTATCTTTATGCTTTCAGCTGTTTTATTTTTCTCTGCATTTATTTTGAACTTCTGAACTCTTTGTGAAGCCTCTATCTCCTTATCTGAGTGACTCTTAATGCTGGATGTGGTTTTATTTTTTAACAAAAGTATTCTGTTCTTTTTCATTCTTGTAACATTTTCTGTAACTTATTGAGGATTTAGGAAGTCTAGACTTTTTTTCTCTGTTCTTGAAGTTTTCCTTTTATATCTTCACCCTACTCCTGTCATAATTTCATGTAAACATGTCATGCTTTTTTTTAATTCAAGTGTCACTTTTTCATCCTTTCTGCATAATATTCTCTGTGGTTGACTCCCTTTTTCTTTCATGGCTGATTGGATTTATCCAGCGGGGATAACTGAATCAGCTCATGGGAACATGGCATGGGTTGAAGCTGCTCTCTCACTCCTCTAAAATCTTTCCACCTCTAACTCTCTTTCGCTTACACTCTCTCAGTCATGTGAAAGGCATCAGGCAGCAGGCTGAATGGAACATCTGTCCGCTGAGCCTTCTACCCTTCTCCTCTGATGCTATCAGTAGTTAAATTGCTACTGTATGTCTGTGCAGGTTACACGTTTCAAGACCAACAACATCATAAATTCTATACTTTAATTATAACTGTTATCTTTATGTTCTCTGACAGCTAAGGTAAATACTGTTTTTTTTTTTTTAAATAAACCAACTTTTAGTGCATGGTTCAGTAAGTAGTTGCCATTTAGAAATTGATCTGAAAGATAAAATCTCATTTTTTTACAGCTTTCTGTGCACTGTGAGTGATCTCAAGGAACTTTTTCGAAAGTTACAGCTAATATGCAAAACATAAATGCTGTCTAAAAGGCCCAAATCCCTTAAAAGTAACCTTTTGCAGGTTGAAATCCTACGTTACGGACCCACCTTCACGAGGATTTGACATGAAAAACAAGTGTAAAAGTCTTAACCTAATGTTAGGACACGGTTCCTTCACTCTTCCTCCTGGAGGAAAATATGCATCCGTTAAATGTCATGAGGAGACATTGTGGAAATTGAGGGTAAAGATAGCTGCAGCTAACCTTCTCACCCTATATTTTCACACCACATGCACTATTATTAGAAGAGCCTGGAAACTGCAGTTTTTCTGCCATGTTGCTTGCACCTGAAATGGAACTATTTGTGTCTCTGGTTTAAATTAAAGTGACATGCAGACAGAAGCTCAACACTGTTCTTGAATAATAGAAACTATCAGAGCACTGAGAGGAAAGCCACCAGCTGCATGAAAAAAAACATGTAAACACTCTTTATGGCTTACTACAGTAGGTGTATTTAGTCTGCTGCTATTTGAATTGTTCCATTGTCAAGACATGCTAAGAAAGACATGTTTAATTACTTTGTTAAGTCAGATTATATAACTAATGTTGAAGCCTGAGGCATAATGGGTCTAAATATCAAAGCAGTGGATGCTGAACTGTTGGAAGTTTCTTGAGTGTCAAATGATCACAGTCTTTAAATGACTTTTCTTTAACTTTCAGCCCTTATGTTTACTGGAGATCCCCAGAGGACTGTCTGTCATGTGGTCAAAGAGCCCTCTCATGAGAAATTTAAAGTATGTGGAAATAAAGCTATTAAAGAGTTTAAAGTTCAATGAGTTTAATCAGATCTGCCATTAAACAACACATTAAACTTTGAAAAGTTAGCAATATGCTCCCATTGTAGAGGAGGGTTCATCAGTGCTTAGAATAGTGAAAACCCTGGCAGTGTTTCTTTTAGATTACTCTCTAAAGAGGTGTAAACTCAGGACTACTTTACTCAAGAGGGAAAGAGGAGTTTTTGTTTACCTGTACGATCTCCAAGTTAGCCTCCTCCACATTTTCTTCTTTATCTAAAAGAGACCAGACAACCATCTATAAGCACACAAACAGACAACTTAAAAATGTTTATCATAATATTCAAGCCAAGTAAAGCAAAATCTGATCTCTCTAAATACTCTGTTTATGTCAGAAAAAATTGGCTGTAAACATTAAAAGACCGAGAGAAAGCAAAGTTTGACTGGCTTTCAGATTAAGGTGGCTCATCACTTTTAGGTTCATTATTATTTTCGGCCAGCAGGGTGCTTAATGGTGTATTGGGGTTCCCTAGAACCCCCGCCCCAGCTAGCTGCTCCTAGCCCTACATGCTTTAGGTTCATCTCTGTGAGAGCAGAACAAGCGGCAATCTGAGGTCCTGAAAAATGAAGCCAATGCGGAAGTGCAAAAAATTGCAATACCGCGGGTATTTGATTGACAGATAGCTCGACAGGCAGAAGCTACATTTCTGTCAACCAGAATGCTAGCTAGGTAGCTGACAGGAAGTTGTGCTTGGTGGGCCGTTAGGTTGACCCAAAGTTCGGTTGAGGCTGCGATTTCAATAAGGAAGCCAGTGCAGATTGGCTTCAAGAGATGTTTGAGTCCATCTATTGTAAGCAGATGATGTCACACAGGGTTTGTCCAATTCTTTCTACAGTCTTTGGAGCAGAATGACAAGAATTAGAATCACAGTTTTTGCCAGTTGAGTCTCTCCTGTGGGGGTGGGGGGGTGGGGGGTGATGTCAGCACGTTTAACAAGAGCAGAGATTTGGTAAAATACCATATGTAAATACAAATTATACATTTCTTTTCAAAGACAATCAAATGAGAATATGAAGTGGAGTGCAGATGACCTTGTGGTTAGGTCGATCCCCATGTGTGCGCATGGCCTGGGTTCATGTGAAAGTGCTCCACTTGGTAGTCCTTCTCAGAAGAGAGCCATCCTACTGCATAAAAGAACGAGTACTCTTCTTGTGTCCTCTTTATGCTCGTATGTCAATCTTCATGTTCCCTGTGCTAAAAGTCTTCTACTCTTTGCAAAGGAGCAGCTCTTGAGAGTGTGTCTGGATGCAAACACATGTTATTTCTACACACATTGTAATGCGTTTATGACATGATTGGGCTGCTTAAGAAAAAAAAAACAGAACTATCTTGGTTCTACTTTTTGGCACAGTGCATTTTGAGACAAACAACTGGCTGTACTGAAGCACAATGCTTCCGCTCATTGTGGAAAGTTCACTGGATGAGGTTGCTGTCAGTATTGCCTAAGGTCATCTGTAATACGTACTTAGCATGTATTATCATGCATAATCGACAAGGCCTTTAGGCGCAACGTGCCACATCTGCCTGACATAATACTTCCTCACTGTGAAAGAGTGAAAGGGTGAATGCAGCGTTAAACAACACAGTCTTTCAGTGTACAGGATCTAAAGTGTGACGTATTTCCTCTGATGACTTTGTTATATTGCTTCAGTTGTTACTGGCCAGAAAGCATGGGCTTCATGATGTCAACACTGAGCAGCGTTATCCAGGATGACCTCAGGTTAAAAGACAAAAATGGCTGAATTATATCTGTTATGTAAGATTCTGTATCTGAGGTAAGCTTAGGACAACATGTGATGTCAATCACAGACTCTCCTGCAAATTAATTTCAAGTAATTCACCAGTGATGTTATGATACCATAATATCAGGCTGAAGATGGAATCCACTCATGTGATGAACTACAGTACTGTGGCCATTTCCCTGGCATGATGAGATCAAAAATGTAATCACAGGGTTATAATCAGCGTTATATTTTGTATCCTGGCTGATTTTATTGGTTTTTATAACCTTGTAGGGGCAACTAGGTCCCACCCACAGGGAAAAGACACAAGTCATAGTTTTGCCTTTTTATTCCCATAGGGTGCCTACATGACCCTTTTATCTGATAGCAGACAACATAAAACTGCTGTGTAGTTGCATGCACAACTAACAGGAAAAAAAAGTAAGGTTTATAAACATCTGAACCAAAACTTCTACTAGGTTTATCTTTAGATGGACGAAGTGGCTTCAGATAAAACTATGACTCTTAAAGACTGGCTCTCAACTAGTGGGTCCAAACTTAACATTGAGTCCCAGAGCTGTTTCCAGTTGGTCACAAATGTGTGCCTAGAAAAAAAAAACGAAGAGGGGTTGGCATATATGACATAAAGAAAACCTGCATCGACATACATCCATACCTTTATGCTACTTTATTTTTTCTGTGGTAACGAGTAAATTTTAGTCACACGATTTCATCTTTATTACCTTCTCTTTGTTGAACATCAAAGCCGGTTTTCCACAAATAATGACGTAACTCCTTGAGAAATAACCAAAATTTCCTTTCCATCTTGGGAAAATGACTTCTTTCTTTTTAAATCATGTTGTTATTCTATCTAAGATCTAAACTGGAATATTCTCCATTAAATATGTCTGTGTGGTTGAAATTCTTTTTAACTTGGGTCATGCTTTATCATAAGGAGGTAGTGTTGGGTCCTCATACCTGACCAGTTGAGAGCCACTTCTCTAAAATGTTGTGTTTTTAGGTGATTCAAAACATTGTGTTAGCATTTTAGCACATAGTTGCATATTAGGGATTTTATCTTCCTTTCATGTGTGTGTGTGATTTATACAGGGAGGCATATTGCACCCCGGCTCTCCTCCTGAAACAGCCTGTATAAGGATATAAAAAGTGTTCTCTGTTGCAAAAGTGATACTAATGCCAACCTCCCTAATCTCCCAATAATCCTGGTTCTTGAGCAAATATGTTCAACCCTGAATTGAAAAAGTCTCATCCACTCTATAACTACAATATGTAATTTAAATTAATGCTCACATGTCCTATGTAGTACACATCCTTCATGTCTTATAGGTACAAAATAACACATGGAAGGGATCCTATTACTCTTTCTAGTAATGTGATGTGTTTGAACTGTCAGACAGTTGTAACTCAAATATTGTCAAAACAGTGCATAATTTTTTATACCCTTATAAGTGCAGAGATGATGGTAAAACAGCTTCATAGCTTGCTGGATGAAATCCAATTTATAAATCATGGATGTGTATGATTCAAAAAGAAAATATTAATAGACTAATTTAAGATGCTCTCTTAAATTAGTCTCATTATTTAGATAAATTCTGCTAGTTCTGTCATGGCTGATCACTGACTCTTCCTGAGCAAGAGTGCTGCATTTTTTGTTGTCCACAGCCAGTTATAAACTTACTGCCAATGTACTGTATGTTTAGTCCTGGATTTTACCCAGAGACAAATACAGTTTGACCTTGAGATCTGAGATCAGTAAATGGCTGTTTTTCCTCTGTTTTACCTTTTACAAACCAACACTTAAGTAAAATGATTAATTGACACACAATGCATAGTTAATATCACAGAGTTGCAATAACCAAGAATTACAGCTTAAATCTTCAACTCTTTTTTACCTTCTGAAACGTCCTCTGTCCTTTCTTCCGTTTCTGTTTGTCCATTTTCCATGTTTAGATATTCTCCTCAGTTTGGTCCAATCGAGGTTCTTATCCAGCTCCAGATGACTTCAGTCTGCTCCTCTGCCTTGTTCTTTTCCCTCTGAACAACCCTATCCTCTGATTTGTTTTTTCTCCTCCAAAGCATGTGAGTCCTATGATTCCCCTTCGACACAAAAAGGCCCTTGTCTTCAGAGAGTAGAGGGACAGAGGGAAAAGATCAGGAGGAAAAGGAGAGAGAGACATCTGCACATCATACAGTCACACACTGGAGCCAACTCATTGGGTGTAATAGACATGTATGGGTGCTAATGAGGGTCATTTGTTCACACAGCAGCATGGGGGGAAAAGGACATGTGAAACTAACTGATTTATGTGTGTTATGAGGGCATTCGAAGATGATCATTTTTTTAACCTCCGGGGTTGTTACTACAAGCAACTTCTAACACATTTTATACACCCCTCTAAGCCATTGTTAATGAAGGAATATAGCTTATTGCAGTTTAAAGTGACACCCACTAATAACTTTTGAAGTAAACCCCAATTTTTGCTTCATCTGTTTGATTCGGATTACACAATATCACACAAGAAGGAGTGCTGTAGTACAAAATATAAGCATGGCTGTGACATCTTAACCTTCTAAATCATAATGTGAAGATGATGTCATGCTGCGCTGCACATATTTAAAGGAATACTTTTGTTTTCTTACCTGCCATCTTTATTTTACTGATAGGAAAAAAACTGAATTGTCTTTTTTTGATTTAAATGGGGAGAATTAAAGAAAAAAAGACTATTGAGAAAAAAGTTTCAGCATAGAGAAAAGATAAAAAGAGAGAAATGTGCATGAAAAATGATCCCGATCCTTACATGTTAGCAGCTTGTCTGGACTGGGTAATGACCCCGATGAACCACCAGTCACATATGCAGACATTTTTAACAACTTTGTGTTTACACTTTGTGTAAGTTCAAATGTTATGAAACTGTGGAAGGTCGTGAGCAGTTTTACTTTGAATGGGTGAAAGATCTACAGATTCACAAGCTGAAAAACTCAATATCACAGCTGTGCTCTGGACACTCTCTGTGGCTTCAACCAAACAAAATACAAAGCTTTCAAAACGAATCTACTAGCAGAAGACAGGTATGTTTGGTTTGTGTGGTCTACAGCTCCATAAAAAACAAAAGATAATCCTTTATTGATGCCCTGAAGGGAAAATCAAGTGTTACAGCAGCACTCATAGCCTGTCTTACTTTTTTCCATATATGGAGTGAGGTAAAAATACATTACATCACTAGTTCTACTGTGCTTCCTTTTTTTTTTACCTAAACACATAGTGCAGGATTGTGTATGATCCTTTAAAGATGGCAACACTGGCACAACATTCTACACAGCATGACATAATCTCATTCTCTATTAAGTTATATAAATAATGCTCTTAGAAACAGCTATGGCTTAAAACAAAGGCAACAAAAAAACTTCCATCTTCTGTATGGCTTGTCCACTTCCCTGGACTTGTCACCAGGCCCTTACAGGGCCTGTCTTAGAGAGAAATAACTAAGCACACTCAATCATTTCTGTATGGTCTGATGTATTTTAAAACACAGCTGAATGTAATCACATACAAAGGGTTTAATTAAGTTAACAAACAAACAGGGTGGTGATTGCTGGGATAGTGTAGTGTCTGTGGGTTTGACATGCAGATTTGTTAGAGTCAAATAGAAGAAGGAAAAGACCTCCTGTATCTTTCCATGGAATGGTGGTGGTGAACTAGTCAGTTGCTTAAGCTTCCTTTCAGATCATGTAGCATGTTGTGAAGAGGTTGGTATTTATTGTCCATAATAGTGGATCGTTTTCCCATTTCTCTGGCCTCCTTAGGTCAGGGCAGGTATGGGACTTTGGTCCTGTACTGCTCTGACCTCCTGATGGCCATCATCCTGTCCTGTGCCAGGCCCAAGCCCCATCTCTCCTGGTATCCTCCTTGCTGACCTCTTCACAACGCATGTGGGCCCCCTGGTGCCTGGACCAGCCCACCAGATCCTGGGCACCCAGCATGCAGAGAGCTGGATCAGGCCTAGGAAACCCACCAGGTGACCATAAAAGCACAGCTTCCATTCTCGATCAAGTATCTATCAGTATTAGACACACGGTCATGCCATCAATACCCAAAAATACGCAGACGAGAAGTTGTCACAAAGGAGTCCAGTCAGCAACTTGGCCATCAGTTATTGTCCAGGCCTCACAAGAATATAGTAAGACCGGGAGGACCAAGGACTGAAAGACTCGCCCCATGCACGACTCCAAATCCACAGTTGATCTCAGCCTTGCAGTCAGTGGTTAGATGGATTACTCTGCCACGGTAGGTGAACTGCCCTACAGGCTCTCACCATTCACAGACACAGATTTGATGCAGCATCCAAGGTGGCCCCAAATGCCTCATCCACCTCTTTAAATCTGACGAGTTGCAGGCCAGCAGCTTTCTTAATCAGTTATTTCAGTCTTTTAGCACCCTTTGCTTTGATGCCTGGACCCCAGCACACAACAGCAAAGAAGATGGTGCACTTCACGACAGCAGACTGATAGAACATATTGAGCAATTTGTAGTAAACATAATGATCCTGTTACCTGGCACACCATCTGGTAAACCACTCATACATAGCGCTTGGGAAAGGGCAGAGCCTTTGAAAAAAAAAACTTGGATGGTGATTGGATGAACGTTCTGACTGTCACATCTTTTTTACGGGCCAATCAGAGCAACAAAACACATGACGTAGCTGCTAACAAGCTGTGCCTGCGCCCCTACCAAGGAGTAAACTCCATAAAGAACTCCATAACGTGAACCATGGCGACTGTAGACATGAAAAGAAAACAACTCAATGCTGTTCTTTGCTCTTCTTTTAACAAAGAAAGGTCGTCAAGTTCTGATAAAACTGGTGCTTTAGCAGCATCCACGCTTATGTCTTTTGACATTATTGTACTGGCCTCTTGTTGCTGCTTACTTACACCTCGACTCCGCTGTGCCCGAAAGTACTGCCCTTCGTTGCTGATTGGTCTTGTCACTTTCTAACCGGGCCCAAATGGGTCAGACGGGAGCTTTGCAAGATGGACTAGTCAGTGAGAAACACGGAAACAGGAATATCCACCTGCTTTGCAAGGTAAACGATCCTGAGCTTCTTCAGTAAATGTAGCCGCCTCATACCCTTCTATATCTGTACACTGTAGGTGGGCTAACCCAGTCTGTCATCTGTATACCCAGTCGCTGGTAGGATTTGACAGCCTCCACGTCTGCAGACTGGAGAAGGAAAGCTACTGTTCCTTCCAAGGTCCAACATCCAAGGGGATGTGTTTAAGGGTGACAGTAGCTGGAGTCTGAAGTGTAGATCATGAGGAGGAAGGGGGGGGAAAACACCTCTAGGGCAGAGGTTCTCAACCTTGGGGTTTGGACCCTCTTGGAGGTCATGTGACACTGAGAGGGGGTCTCCAGATGCCCTAAAAACACTAAGAAATTTTTTTAGATTACACTGTTGCAACTTCACACCAATTTTGTCCATTTTTTTAACCCCTTTTCATATTTTTTTCCCACCAATTTTAACACATTTTTACCATCTAACACCTGTTTTTGTCAGTTTTGAACTCTTTTCACCACTTTTTTCCTGCCTGTTTTTGCCACTTCTAAACCAGTTCTTACCACATCAGCTTAATGTTGCCTCTGTTTACCCATTATTGCTACTATTAACCCCTTTTTACCAGTTATTACGCCCAAACTTTTTTTTCCCCATTTTATCCACATTTCACTAATTGATATGCCAATTTTTGCTAGTTTAACCAGTATCTGCCTATTTTTTTCTTTCTCAGTTAACCCTTTTTTTGCCAGTTTATATCAATTTTTCATCCCATTTTACTAAATTCTACACACTTTTGCCAATTTAAAGCCATTGCAGCAACATTTGAACTCCCTTTTACCACTTTATATGCCCATTTTTACCTTTTTTTGCAATTTTTATCTAATTTTTGCCACTTTTAACCCATTTCTGCTACTTTTAAAATCCAATGTCACCACCTTTTCCACATTTTTTTTTGTCATTATTAACCCATTTTAGCAATTTTTAAAAACCATTTTAATTCTTATTTTTTAACAAAAGGGATTTACGTTTTTAAGAAGGCTTTTTACTACACAAATACTTAAAAATATATTTGTTTCTTTGATAAAAATGTTTTTTATTCAGATTAAATATGAAATATGGATATCACAGCTTAACTTTACAATGGACCATGATTTTGCTGACCTCCATGGGCCCCCAGTTTGTCTGAGCACCAGAAAGCTCACCCATTTAAACCCCCCCGTGGACAGCCATGTCTGCACATGACTATTTTTAATTGTGCATGGCTGTGTTCAACCACTTTCAGGTACAGTGGGGGTCCCCGATCTCTGGCATCTTTATTTTGGGGGTCGCAGGCTGAAAAGTTTGAGAACTCTTCAGGGTCACAAACTGTGGCCCGCCCGATTCAAGGTTTATGATCAATGAGACCAGTGGAGCTTTCTCAGTCGACAAGCTACTTTAAAAAGGATTTTTTTTTCATTACACAGCAAATAAATATAGAGAGGTGTTCAAATAGAAGACAAGAAGCAGTTTTAGCTGTCAAATTGAGTCAGTCAGTCCACATATCATACTGGACTTTCACCTCTTTCTCTTTCCCTCTCTCTCTCTTTACCAGATAGATACCTTGAACAGTATATATTTTTATTTATACCTTTTGTCATGCAAAATTTGAATTGAAAATTAAGCTCCAGCAGTTTGGTGGACACCTGTTGTTCTTGAACCTGGCTCCATGAACTGAAGAACCCAGCACTACTGAGAATATCTCCCTATCCAATATACTAAGTGCTAAAAGCTACAAGACTCAGAAAAGATTAACAAAGCAGCATATTCTGTTAGCATACTCAGAGTTTTTTAAGTGCAAAAACATCCTAAAAAGCCTCTCTTGGAAGTAGAGATATTATCTATGTGTCTGTATAGGAGACTCTTGCTCCATACAGACAGAATCTTTTGTCTGTCTTTCACTCTACCTCTGTCTGCGGTGGAGACTATAGGCCTGGAGACAAACAGCTGAGCTGCTCACTTTTCAACAACAAACCTGTGTTTGAAGGTTACATCATTCCCACAGGTCATCTGATTCTGTGCTACATGTGAGTATGTCGGGGGAAGGAGGGTGCTGTCCTTTTCCATCAAGAAACTGAACTTGTTTTTCATCACTGTTCAAATAAATGGAGTTCAGAGTAAATGCAATTTGGATAACCTGTGCACTGAAGCATGAAAATATATTTAATTTAATGTTCGAAGCAATGTATGATCTGCACATATTTTTTCAACAATTTTCTTTTCATGTTGATTATATTGTTGGATACGTAGCCTTCAGAATATGCCTGTAAAATATTGTACTTGATTACTTGGCAGAATAACCCACTGACATCACTATAAAAGATTCCTTGTTCTGGGTTTTTGATCTTACGAGTCAGTCAGAGCTGGATTAAGAACATTTTATATTATGATATTGTTATAACCATTCAACATATTAAAAAATCTTAAGTACCACATACCCTTGTAGAATTGCACCTTTACTATCTTCATTAGAGGGCAAGATTATTTCCTTTCTACTGGGCAAAATGATAGTTCACAGTACCTTTTTAAAGTAGGCTTGCCCATTGCTGAGTTTACCAAACACACAGATTAATGCACAAAAAGACAAACCTTTATTAACAATAACAATGAGCATGCCGTTGTGTCCTGGGATTTTGATCTCAGTCTAATATAATTACAAACCAGGAGAAATGAGGATCAGACCTCGCAAAGGTCTGAACAGTTTCCTCACTGGCTGGATGGACGGTCTGCGTTTCTTTGTCTAGAAAGAGTAAATGTTATCACTTAATCTTAAACACAAACAAACGGCCTCTGATTAGGCATTGAACTTCCTGTAAATCAGGACGTTATGACTTTAGCATGCAACATGATCTGGAGAACTGAACAATATTTATTGCCCTTAAACTGGGAAATCTCTTAAACAGTTTTCGCCAATCTTTATTGAACATTCAAGTCAGGACAATCAGCAAAACATACGACATGTCAAGTGAGCAGCACAGATCGTTTTTAAACCGCAATCATGCTATTGGCGTTTCTGTGACGCCAGACATGCTGCGTTTAGGTAAACCTCGGAAATTTTCATTTCTCATGTGAAAAAGCGTTCTTCTTCCTTTGGTGTGTTCACGGCCCTTAATAAAAAAAGGAATAGGGATCCTACATACCTCAAAGATGGACTCTTATTAATTGTTGCGACTTGGCTAACTTTAAATATGGGTATTAAAATTTGATTCTCTGCTGAAAATCAATTTTAAGTTTTCTGTTGAAAGCTAGTGCATTAAACAACCGTTTGAACATATATCTAACATTAACTTTCATCCTTGTCATTTGATTTACTGTATTCCTCTGACTACAAGTCTGTCGGAAAGTCAGGTCCAAACACTTTCTGAGAACCTCCGGATTGTTGTAATTAAGCTGGAAATCATATTTCCGACTCTTCGGCTGTCACGTGACCGCGGTGTTGCAAGGAAATGATCTCAGCTGACCGAACGAGCCAGTCCAGTGTGTGCCGCTGCTGTTTTTGTTGTCAGGTTTGCCCGTTGATGCTGTAGACCAAATTAAAATATAATTGATTGAAAATGGTGGGCTATGGATCGGAAACGGAGGGGGACGAGCAGGAAACTCCTCTTCTTCAACGGAGGCACGAAGACAAAGTACAGAGGGGTAATAAAAATAACAAGTGAACTAACAGAACTGGCAGTAACGTAGCTCCTTTCCTTGTTCCATTTATCACAACATATCTGAGATAGGCGCTTATTTTAGCTGTTGAACTTGGAAAAGAAGCAAAATAATGTTTATGTGTATTTTATTTATCATGCTCTCATTTTGGCAGCTCTTTGTTTACTTAGCTAATGGGCAATAGTGATAAAATGGTGACAAAGTATCTACAACATGAGCTAAACATGTAAAACTACAGACTTCAGATGCCGACGTCGGCGTTATTTTATCTGATTATAGCAAAGTGGTCGTTTCACAGTTTCCAGCTCCTATGAATAATTGTAAAATATGTATTTAATTTAAAGGTAAAACACAGAGCTGTTCATAAAAGGTGCATTTCCTTCGTACGTACTTGTCCATTGTACACAAACAGGCATTGTAATTAGCCTGAGTCACGAGCTCAAGGGAAGTATGACTAGTTCATACAATAAGAGTTATGCTCAGGTATACCAGGTAGATTCAGTTTACAAATATAACAGTTTAAAAAGAATGCAGGTTATAGCCCGCCTGTCATATATTTTTGCAAAATTAGAGAGTTTGTTTAGGATCCAGAAGGGCTATATTGGCTTGTTTAAACATAACTGTTAGAGATAAGCAAATGATGGTTTCTACGCTAACATAGTAACCTGTTTGATAAGAACCTTGGATGGATTTTATTGAGCCATTGTCTGTTATATAAAGACTTATTCTCATCAGCTATGATGTTTTCAATAGTAACTCATTTCTGCAGGTAAAATCCACAACACTGGTTACCATCCAAAGTTTAGTTATGAAAATGACACGCAGAAAACGTAAAATGGAGCAACTAAAAACCACTACAATGAATAACAGTATGTATTACTCAGTGTTCCAGTCTATATTTTTAATTTATATTAATAAATAACTAGCTCTTACATTTTCTTTTCAGCACAGAGAACACATTTTTTAAAGATCACTCTAAAAAAGTTGTCATGATAACTGAATCTTGTCAACATGGGCTTGAAAATATGGACCAAAAATCATATATCCATAAATTATTTGCTGGATGGAGATCTCAATAATGTCTTTTATTTGTATAGAACTAACAAAAACAAGTCAGTTATAATTCACATCATCTCAGGTCACACACTTTTAATAACAACCAGGTGCTGCACAATGTCTACATCTCCACTGAAAATAGAATAGAAATAAAAGACATGTGTGGAAAAATATATCATTAAACAAAAATACTTATTCAATAAAATAAGATAAATAAAATTTGAATCCTGCATTTAGACTCAAAATTTTAAATCGGCTATCTTATGGTCATTGCACACATTATTGTTAGTGGTTATAACTTTAGAGTGGTGTGTCCCAAAGTGTGGGCTGTGGCCCTCTGGTGGCCCACCCACCCCTGAAAATTTGAAACCTTTAGATCATTATAACATATACTTGTCAAGATCTAATGATATTAATCCTGTTTTTATACTATTTTCATGATTTTCCAGTGCCATTTATTTTGTAAGAAAGAGAACAAAGATTGTATCATTTTAAACTCATGATGTCCAGAAGGTATTAAAGTCACAAAAGTTTTGACAATGCTGCAACTTAACTTCAAGCACTTAATTTAGAGCGAATAAAAATTCCTAAACATAGCCCCACCAAAGGAACAGTAAATGGGTCATAATAAGTGAGTATGGTAATAAGCTAAAATAAATAGAGCAGAAGATTGTGAAAAGCTAAAGATTCATAATGTGGCACAGAATAAACTAATAATTCAAATATTGATCAGTTTTTAAAATAACAAAGCAGTCTCCTATTTCTCTCTCCTCCTCCCTGTAGCTCCAGTCTGCTGTTCATCACGCTATGGCCTGGCGCTGCTCTCTTCCTTAGGCTTCTTTGTGGTATACTCCTTGAGAGTGAACCTTAGTGTGGCCATGGTGGACATGCTTAACACCACCCGCGATTCCAGCACCAACCACAGCGTCTCAGTTTGTCCAGCTCATGCAAGCCCCCCTCGACCCAAACACAACCACACGGTGAGTGGTACTGTGATGGCAGATGAGTAAGACTGTGAATGATAACAAATTCATGTTTACTGGAACAGTCCATGTTGAATTTCATGCAGAACTCCAATCACTTTCCTAGAATTCACTTACCACAGTTGAATTCAGGTTTGAAATAAATGGTCAGGAAAACATTTCACAAGCTTTAAGATTTCATTCAATTCACTCCTTGTAGTGTTCGTTATTGGAGAGTTCTAAAAGATTGACAAACTGTCATTGGCATACTCTAGATACCTTCTGAGAAAAAAAAATGAAATTGTTACAGTTTTATATATATATATATATATATATATATATATATATATATATATATATATAATTTTTTAAATTAATTTATTTTTTACATTTTCCTTGTACGAATTATTTGAATCAGGAGACTTTAGTTGGTAGTCAGCAGTTTGTTGATATTGTAAAATATTAAATGGGGCAGTTAGCTTTATGGACTAATGCATAAATATAACATTAGTGTAATAGTATAGTTTTTGTCCACCATGATTTTGCAACCCCAAATGGTAAATTACAGCATGTAAACTGTGATGCTTCAAAAATCAGATTTTTCATAGTTGCATGAAAAAAAAGTTATAGGCAGACTGACTAATGGCAAAAATTCAAATGCACACACATGCATAGGTACAGCCAAATAACCACACACTGCATTCATTCAGTAAGGCACATTTAATCTCTCCTAACTCCTAAATCAGCTCTGTATCCCTCTTGTCACAGGCCAGAGTGTACAACTGGGACTCAGAGACACAGGGCTGGATCCTGGGCTCATTCTTCTACGGCTACATCCTGACACAAATACCTGGGGGCTACCTGGCAGGCCGCTTTGGTCCCAAGTGGCTGATGGGTTTGGGAATCCTGGGAACTGCAATTTTTACGCTGCTCACCCCTATGGCTGCTGACCTGGGTGCAGGCTACCTCATTGCAGTTAGAGTGCTGGAAGGTATAGGAGAGGTAGGGGAATAAGCATTATGTTAGTGCTTTATCTTATTAAATCCTTTTCTGAGCAACAATAACCAAGCAAGGGTTAAAATGTTAATAGTCATAAAGATACTTCTGTAGTACTGTTGACTTTCTTTTGTTTGTCTTCAGGGAGTCACTTTCCCTGCTATGTACTCTATGTGGGCAGCATGGGCTCCACCACTGGAGAGGAGCAGACTGCTCACAATTTCATACATTGGTAAGATACGACACAGGAGAAACAATGCATAGAGCAGCATATATACACAGAGAAATTCTAGATTCTTTACAGAATTAAAAATGGACTATGTATCAAATTGAAGACAGCAGAGCAGACAAAAATATCATTTTTAATTGTTTCACTGATAAAAACCCAAAGAAAATAAGTCTATGAGTATTTTACTTACTTAAAAATCTTTGTATAAACTATTCTATAAGTGTTTGATAATGATTTTAGTTAGTGTGGGCAAATCTAATTTTAAAAACCTAAGTGCAGTCAAAGTCTTGTGTCCAAAGTCTTGCTCCACCCCAGGGGGGTCCCAGACCACAGATTGGGAACAAGTAATCTTGAGGAAAAAGCTTTAAGGACAAATTAGGTGTTCTATACCTCTTTAATGCTTACATACCTTATTTTCATTCAGAATAAATGTATATAGTCTTTAAATGAGCCTAAAAACATTTCTTGCACACATTTTTTTGTTAGTCTAATAATAATTCTGTTTTAAAACTCAGTTCATCCTGACAGCTGTGTGATACAGATGTTTGTCTCTTCTCTTCAAATCTCAGGAGCTCAACTGGGGACAGTAGTATCGCTCCCTCTGTCGGGTGAAATCTGCTTCTACTTGGACTGGACATATGTCTTCTACTTGTTTGGTAAAACACCCAGGATGTCACTCAGGGAAGAGGGTGGGGGTGGGGCTGATTTCTTACTCTTTGCCAACTCAGTGAAGTGGTTTTAATGGACAAATCCCCTCTGTTAGAGTTAACCACAGATTTAGATTTTAACTAGGGCTGTCAAAGTTAACACGTTAATATCGAGTTAACTCAAATTTCTTTTAATGCCACTAATTTTACTATCGCACGATTAACGCATGCGCATTCTGTGTGACCCTCGACCCATCCCGTAGTTTGCCAGATCAGGAAGTGGTGCCGTCGCGATACAGTGCAAGCGAGCAGAAATGGATAAAGGACAGAGACTTTTGAATGGCAGGTTCAGCTTTGAGGTCATGCCACATAAGACTGAAGTTATTTGCTCCTACTGTTGACATGAACTGAGTTACCAGGAGTTCGTAGAGTCTTAAATAGCCCATACCACTCATTGGCCAAGCACACCGCCATGCAGAAAGCCGCCCCCTAGCCATGCTGGATTATTTACAACGGAGGCGCTTAGACAACTCTGCAAGCAGGGATGGACTCGCTATCTGGCATACTGGGCATTTCCTGGTGGGTCGACGCATTTTTTGCTGGTATGATTTATTCATTTATTTATTTCCGGCTCCATAGTGGCGCTGCCCCTTTATATTGATTTTTGACTGGTCCGATCATGTCTCCTAAAGGTCCGTTTACCCCCTCTCTCATCCCCACTCAGCTCCTGCTTGAAAGTGAAAGTATTCAGAAAAACGGACCGAATGCACTAAAATGATTGACTGGGACTATAAATAAATGCCAAATTAAAAAAAAAAAACAGTCAATCAAGATGCTGCAAAAGCTGCAAAAACTCCACAGTCCCTATAGGAGACAGTCTGACGCTGGTGAATATACAGCTACATCAAGTGGAGGAGGAGGAGACGGAGCAGCGGAGGCTTTAACAGCTACTTCGTGAAAAAGTATTTGAGGAATTTTAGTGTTTTATCTTTGCATCCACTGACTGCATCTAAAATTATTTAAGTTGTGAAAATTTCAACTTCTTCAGTAAAACCTTTGTAGATGGATGAGCTGCAACTGAAAGCAGCTTAAGCCTGTAGCACATAAGAACTGTTCTGCTTGCCAGCATTTGTATTTATACATTGTCTAATAAAGTAAAGCTAGGAACACAAAGAAGATTTGAAGTTCTGAAACTGCCATGACAAATAAGCCCTCAATATTTGACATTGTTGTTATGCTTATACACATCATACAAGACCTTATGATGTTACAATGATGCCAATATTGCATGATTGCCTGGCCTCAAGTATGCGTTCTGTGGTGCCAAAAATATTTTTTTTTTCATCTATTTATGCACTGCAGTTCTCTTTCTTAGTGCCAGCATGTTTCCACTGTCTGTTCTTTTGTTCCTCTTTGTTTCAGTGGAAACGATGATTTAGCAAGTTGAAGTAAATATGCTTACATGTAAAACCATTGCACAATTCCCACTATGATAACTTGACTGATAAACTACTGCCAATAATTAAACTACATAAGAAAGTCACCAGAAAGATGGCAGATGCTGGAGTCATTAAAAAACCTTTTATTGATCTCATTGGATTGAATAAAAATGTCTGATTGTTACACTACCATGGTCTGGAAAACTGAAACTTAGATCCTCTGACTACACACAGTAATTTTTTTGTCACTACATAAATTCTCTAGAATTCCACTGCTCAGAAGTGGTAAAGTGACTGTTTCATTCCCTGTTTGTGTCAAGGTGTCGTCGGCGTGGTGTGGTTTGTCCTGTGGGCCTTTTTTGTCTTTGACAGTCCAAGTACTCACCCACGGATATCAGAGAGGGAGAGGAACTACATCACTGCCTCACTCAAGAATGAGGTAACATTATTTTGTTTATATTCATGGTGTGTAGAAGTTTTGACCAAGACTCCCTGACATACTTAAACCTTTTACAAAGAGAGAAAGTTGAACTCATAACAAGGTTTATGTGTGAAACAACATGACAGCAGGACTTTAAATACATTGATTTGAACTACTATAAAAACAT
This sequence comes from Cheilinus undulatus, assembly GCF_018320785.1. Classification (NCBI taxonomy): domain Eukaryota; kingdom Metazoa; phylum Chordata; class Actinopteri; order Labriformes; family Labridae; genus Cheilinus; species Cheilinus undulatus. The sequence continues at coordinate 25,558,788 of NC_054870.1, read as the reverse complement.
TTTTTGATTCATTTCTTTTGTTTCAGAAAGGCACAGAAGTGTTTATTGTCAACAGAAAATCAATAGATCACAGGGTTGTGATTTATTTAGTTCTTTTTTTCATTCTCATGTTGTAGTTATATATTAATACCCATTTTGAAATGATGCTCATCTCTTGGCTCCACAGTTAAGAGCGCAGCAGCAGAGTGCTCAAAGTCATTTCAGGTTCAGTGAAGTTATGCTCCTGTTACGTAATCTCAGTGTATTGCAGCATTTTATTCTTATCTTTCTCACTCAGCTGTTAGGTCCTTACACTTCCCCTTATTCTGCAGTTTTTCCTGTGTGACATTCAGGAGCAAAGCTGGCTGAGATAGTGAACTTAAATATAGGGTTATAACATTTCTGGATCTGATTACACTTAGTTTCAACAAAAGCCTGCCACCTGCATCAAAAATGATCAAACTATGTTCGTGTAGTTTAAAGGAAAATTGTACTAAACCACGGCAAGGGTTAGATGTGATTATTTACATCGATTACGCTAAATTCACACTGCAGTTAAAAGGGACCAAAATCTAATTTTCTATTTGTGCAGTCACAAATTAAAATTCTAAAAATCTCAGCAACGATCCAGAGAAATTTGAGGAATCTGAGCTAAGTTTGAAGTGTTGTTGTAAAGGGTCCGATTACTTATGTAAATGTGATATTTCAGTTTTTTTGTTTTTAATGAACTTGCAAAAATGTATACAACTCTGTTTTCATTTTGTCCTGAAGGGGTACTGAGTGTAGATTAATGAGATTACTGTAGCATCAGGCTGCAACATAAAAAAGTGAAGGGGTCTGGATACCTTCTGAATGCACTGTATCTGACTCGTACTTTTTTTTTTGACAGTATAAACAGCATGGGTCACATTAAATCTGCTATTTTTATATCAGATCAGTCCAATTTCATATGTGGTACTAAATCAGATACAGATCTGATCCTTTGGAATTTAATCACAGTTTGAACAGCCAAACTAAAAAATCCAATCCAAGCAAAAGTTCAGAATTGAACATTAAGGCCTGCAGTGTGAAAGTTACCTTAGACTTCTGAATAACAGAAGATTGTTTTCACAAGTTGGTGTTTTAGGTAAGATGCATTAATGAAGAACAAGGAGCCACATACCATAGACCAGGGGTCATCAACTACATTTGTACGAGGGCCAGCTTTTTCCTAAACAGGCACTTTGGGGGCCAAACTTTCAAATAAACTAAAGAAATTTTCAAAATAGTCTAATTAACATATTTTTGTATATATATTTTACTTATTTCAAATTTACACTATTTTTTGGCTCCATCAGTGAGAATGGTCCCAATATCACAGCCAGCCACAAGGGGGCGACTGAGATATTTTAGCTAAATATTTCTGTGGCTATCATATTGTCTATCACTTGGTTTGAAAATTGCGCTCCAGACAAACATAAAGGCAAAAGTTTTCATAGAAAACAGCACTTTTTAAAATCAAGAATAGACTGATGAATATGTGTGTACCGTGCATTATATTTGCTGATAATAGCTTACAGGTGGATTTCTGAAAAATGGATGAAACATAAAGTTATTCCTGGTTAATTGTTTCAATCAGTTGTTTTTGGAGTCATTTTAATAGCTGTAGGGAGCTTATTAAAATAATGTGTATATTTTTTTCCCAAACCGCAGCATTTTTTCTTTACAATTTCTCCTCTGCACATATTTGAATTTGACCATATTCTGGGGACAGAATGGGAAGATATGGGAGGCCTAATGTGGCCCCAGGCCGCCAGTCAATGATCACTGCCATAGATCCTTTTAAGGTTTTCATAAATTTCAATACATAACACTTTTCAATTCCCAGTGCATAAAAGCAATACAGCTGTCAATATTTTAATGATTGATAGTATTGGGAGGGGGTGCTTTAAAGATTAACAGATCTAAAGTAATAATTTTACCTCAAATCTGCAGCAAGTAAAAGAAAGAACACACTTGTAGTCTGTTCAGATTCAAAGTCTCTTGTTGTCTTGGCAGCTGCTAAAGATGGGATATTGCACTGAAATTAAATGACACAGTCACTGCAGTTATAATTGACTTTAGTAAAAGCAGAATTTATGATCTGAAAATCTACTCAAAAGCAAAAGTAAATAATTTAAAATGTACTCAAAGAACTAACAACTAAGTAATTACTAAAAGCAAAACAGAATCCTTCCATCATGTGCTTGCAAAAACCACAATAGAATATAAATCTCCAACCAGGGTGTTAAATTAAAGGCATGACTTCTTAATAAACTATAATGCAACTGTAAGTTTTGGATCAATGTAGACCTTTTCTCTTGTTATGAGCTACAGACTGTCATGTGGTCATGTAAGCCAAACAACTGCCAAGTTTCTGTAGTTGCCAACCAGCTCAGATCTGTTTTCCCTGATTTTTTAAATTTATTTATTTTTTTACCTAGTAGTGGCTGCAAAATTTTGAGCAGTGCAACAGCTCCCGGAGAAAAAAATGCATATAGTTATTTTCCACATTTGCATTTATGTCTGACACAGAAAAGAGACATTAAAAAATGTAGGCCTTTCTTTTTTTTTGTTTTGTTTTGTAAAAAAATCTCTGGTCGGGGTACCGAGCACTTCTTGTTGCTGTGGTATCACATATAATGCCATTCATGCCCTGATATCATGATAACCCTGTCCCCTATTATCCTACCTTCTGTACGTTCAGCTGTCCACTTCAAAAGGCGTCATCCCCTGGAAAGCAATAGTGACATCTAGACCACTGTGGGCTATTGTAGTAGCTCATTTCTCTTATAACTGGACCTTCTACACCCTCCTCACCCTGCTGCCTACCTACATGAATGACATCCTGGGCTTCAGCATACAGCAGGTGAGGACATCACAGACTGGCTTGAGTTATGCACACAAGTATTTTTCCACACATCTTTGTGAATAATGAATACAATCTGTGTTATGTCCACTATAGAATGGCATGCTGTCAGCTCTTCCTTACATGGGCTGTGCTGTGTTTGCTGTACTAAGCGGTCAGTTTGCTGATTACCTTCGGGAAACCCTCCTATACCGCACTGTTGTTGTCCGGAAGGCTTTTACACTAGTTGGTAAGAAAAATCACTTGCATTTCTTACCAGTGATGTAATTATTATTTTTGTTTGAGAAATTAACACCCTCTTCACGTTTGTGTTGTTCTGAGATGAATTATGAACCTTTATTGTGTTTCCTCTGCAGGTATGATTGGGCCAGCAGTGTTCCTTGTGGCAGCAGGTTACACAGGCTGTAACTACACCTTGGCTGTAACCTTCCTCACCATCTCCTCCTCTCTGGGTGGAGTTTCAGCCTCTGGATTCAACATCAACCACCTTGACATTGCACCTTCGTAAGATTTCCAGTTATTTTATCTGAATAATCTTTAAAAAAAGTGAGTAAAAAGAGGTTGTGTTTGTGACACAGGACGAACAAACCTATAACTTAAAGCTATTTTTGCCTCTGAAATTTAAATCAGAATTGTGTCATCATAGGAAATATTCTGTTATAACTTTCATAACTCAGAGATCAGCATAGTTGGATTACTTTGTGAAAGCCTGATAATAGTTTGATACACAGGTTTTAACAGATTATCTAGGCAAAATCAGTGCAGTGATCGGCTGTGTTTCAGCAGGTAAATAAGACTTTTGTTTGTATGTTTTTTAGGTACGCTGGTATTCTTCTGGGAATTACCAACACCTTTGCCACCATACCTGGCATGGTAGGACCGGTCATAGCAAGGGCACTCACCAAACATGTAAGAAACTCTGAAACACATTTTATTCTGCAGTCTGCACTTGTAATCCTCATGTTTAACTGAGTAGAAACAGTTTTGTGTTTTTAAGGTCAGCATGCATATTAAAAATTATTACAATCTAAAACCCTTAGTTGTTTCAGCAATGATCCATGACCAGCACATGGTCTTTGTCATTGTTTTTAGTATGTAGTATGCTGCTGTCCACATACACACAGGGGTCACTCTGGGTAACAGTGTCCCTGATCAAACAGATGGTATCTTTGGCTTGATGCTCCGTTTAATGTCTAATTGGTTTAGTAAGTGCAGGATTAGTGAGTTAACATTTGTCCATCAGGGGGCATTATTAGACCTCTAGAAAAGATTACAGAGTCAGGCTCAAAGTTTTTTTTTCTGCCCTGAAAGCAATCAAAACAGTAACCTTGACACCTGTTGCCATCCATTTATCTGCTTTAAGAGAGTGGCGCTAAAGTTCAGAGTAAAATGGAAAAGCATGAGTCCATGCATTTACTGCTGGTGTCATATGCTTCAAGTGCACATAAGAGTTTGGTCGTCTCTATTTAAAACTGATGGCTTATTAGTTTAAAAAAGTGTCAGATCTTAAAAAATAAAAGACGATAAGTCAATTACCAAAAGCACACACCACATTATCTTAGCCATTGTTATAAGAAATCCAGACCAAATAAACTTAAAAAAAGCTTACATGGTAATAGAAATAGTGCTAATGTGACCCAGCATACTTTATTGTTTGTCATATTTTTCATCTTTAGATATAATTATATATTGACAACTGAAATTAATAGAAATTGTGTTTTGTCCAGCTCATTCCTCAGAAAGATCAGTGTAGTTTTCAGGGTTACATGTTCAGAAAAAAAAAAATACCAATCAAATGTGATATTAATTATTTGTTTTAGCAACTCAAATATATTTATTTCTTTTAAAGATCATTGATCAAACAAAAAGAGTGTTATCACACTGAATCATGCAGGATCACTTGTGATCTAAGCGGTAGCGCATGTGTCTTTACGATATCTCAGCAACCTCTAGACAGACCTTTATGGAGTTAATTTTGATCTCAACTGTACCTTTTAACAAATAGACGGGTGAATTCTGGCGTTTATATACCTACCAGAACATTTTTATTCCAGATGCAAAGCATGGTATTTATTCAGAGCTTTGATACTACAAATTCACATTGCCAAACCCATGATATGACTATATAATGCGTTTCTTGCAATAGAAAACTTGGCAGTCTTGCTAGCTGTCTGCTGTTTTGAAACCGGACGTTAAAGACAACAGCTTAATGTCAGGCTGTTGGCCAAATGATGCTCTGTTTCTTCTTCTATTGTTTTTCTTGGTGATAGCAAACAATTAGGCTGGATCTGGAGCTGCCAAAGATAAAAAGAGACAAGATAGTTATCTGCCAGTTGGAAAGTTTAGAAAAGAATTGTCCTCCATGGCCCAAATAATGAAAAAGGACGTTGGGGCTTCTAAAACGGGATTAATTAGCATTTTAAGCACTATGATGTCACATGAGTAAAAATGTGAATTAGTTTTGTGTATTTAAATGATAGTGATAGTTTCTGTTGTAGGTTTTAAAAAAAAAAATGTATTAATCTCCTGACAGGCAAGACCTGTAGGAACAAAATAAAGACGTGAAAAGGCTTGTTCATTGTTGATCTGGGTGTGATTTTTATAAAGTTCTATGAGATTCAATTTCTGTTTTGTCCTTTAACTTTCTGGTCATATAACTTTTAATACATTCATCTGGCATCTTTTCAGCACACATATTCTGATAGTCCAGGTTGTCCCGACAAAAATAGATGTCTATAACTTGATTTTGCTAAAAAAAAAAAAGTTGAGATTTTACCAGCATTTTAGCATGAAAAATACAGACAGACCAAAGAAAGCAGAAACTGGCTTGGGGTTCTAATTAAGTACTTTTAGAGAAAATACTTTTCCTTTGGTTGTTATCAAACATTTTCTTACAGTAAACCATGAAGCAGAAAAAAAAGGGGAGCATTTCCTCTGTGAATTTTTATGGCTACCAGGGCACCAGAGGTTTTATCCCAAATGAATCTTTGCTAAAATTTTGTAGAATGCACCACATCAAGAGCTAAATGAGTAACAACACCCATTAAATGTAAATACTTACTACTAACTGTGACGTTTTTCCTCCAGAACACCATACCAGAATGGCAGGCCGTCTTCTACATTGCTGCTGCGATCAACCTGTTTGGTGCATCAGTCTATACCATGTTTGGTCGAGGAATGGTGCAGCCTTGGGCCGTCCAATCAGGCTACTCTCATGGAGACTGAGGAACAGGACCCAGACTTTTTAACAGTTCAAGCTTGCCAGATGGATAAGTCTCAAACATAGGCTGATTCGGCAGGTATCTTTATCAAGGGATGTTCCAGCTGTGCTATTAATTTTAGAGCACAGCTAACAGTGAGTAAAAAGCCATATTACACTCTTTGTTCTTTACTGTAGCTGGTTCTCGAGGGTCTGTAGACAGATGAACTTACATCTGGACAAAGAAGACTGCAGTTAAAAGAAAGTGAAAATTTATCAGAGACAAAATAATGACTGAGAAGAACAAACAATCTTAGTTGGTTTCACCAAAGAGATGTATCACAGAAAGCTGCTTTTGTGGAAGCACTATCAACTTTAAATGAGAAAAAGAAATGAAAGGCAGTGAGCTTGTATAGCTAAAATCTGTCTGGTGGTCAGGCACTATGTATACCAAGGTAAATAAGCTGTGAAAGACAAAATAGTTCTCTTCTGGTGTTCAGGTTTGTCTGTTAACCAACCTACTAGGCTTAGTTGTTAGTTTGTCTCTAGAGCACTTTGCTTTATCTTTTTACACCGTTGAACTCTACGGTGTGCAACACAAAATTTGCTAGTTTTAAACTCATACAGTGCCAGTAAGTGTAGCCTTTAAAAAATTTGGCCTAACAATGACGAACATGACGGCTCAACACTCACTCTTTCGAAAATGGCTTTAGCACGCACAAACACTTGCCTTATAGTGAAGTCTCCTTACGATGATTTTAAAGCTCTTTGTCTTTCATATGATTGAAAATGGACCATTTTGTAATATTGTGATGTTTTATGTGTGCAACAACATGCACTGTCTTGAGTAATGCTCAACGGGCAGGCACCCTTTTTGTATCTGGTGGTAGCCTCTGACTGAAAGCAAGGGTCAAAATATTTTGTGTTTGGAACACTAAGATGATTGGAACGAGTGAATATAATTTTCATTTAGGGAAATGAAGAAGTGATGTTCCTGGTGACATTACTCAGTATACAGAATTTGCACTTTCTGTGTTAATTCTCAGGTATCTAATGTCTCATAATGATAGATAAGGATGTTTGTTTAATTTTAACATATGAAGTGATCTACTTTAAACTTATGTTTGTTTTCAAGATTCAAGTTTCAGCCAAATCAGATCCCATTTTTAAAACTGTTTATAGCATAGCAATGCCATATAGCAGTGAAGTTAAATGTTTTTAGATTAGTTTTTAGTCTTAACTGTACTTATAACCAGACTTTTTCTTTCATATAGAATTCACTTTTTTCAAGTCAAACCTACAGAATAACATATGCTTTATGTTTTACCGTCTTACTAATTGAAACAAGTTGGATAAATCATAACAAATCAACAGGGAAACACTTAGTTTGGTTGTAGTTGTTTTCAACAAGATGCATCATCATCCTTATCTTCCCAGTTTCAGATTTAATGCACTTGTGCCTTATAAAAATAGCTGAAACAGGCTGTATGATTATGGACTTTAGATTCTTTCTGTTGATAAAGGGGTTCTTTTTCACTGTTTTTTCTATTATTTCATGTTTACATTAGTGTTTATTTACATAGGATAAAGGGACTGTGCTGATGGTGACCATTGTAAATCTTCAGCTTGGAAATATTGCAGAAATGTGACTAAAATCACTGCCCTGTTTACTATAAATATATATATATATATATATATATATACTCACATACAGCTGTTTTCTCATCTGGTACTCTCTTGGGTAATTACTGTGTTATTCCAATTAAATGAATTACTGAAGTAGTTTCCCTTTTTAAATGAATAAATAATGAAATGAAGAAATGATAATGAAGTCTTCCTTCTATGATACACAAAGGATGAATATAAAATACTTTTTCAAATTTTGTTACCACATCTTGGGCACATAAAGCAAACGATTCTGAACTTGAGCATATTAAAACATATTGGCTCACTGGGGGTGGGGGTGCGGGTCCTGTTTCAGAATATGATAACAAACGGGCAATTTTCACAAGTAAAAAGGCACTAGGAGTTGCCCTTGAGGTACTGCACAAAAGCCCTAAAAATGTAAACACTTCAAAGGCCTCTGCAAAACAATCTGATGATGTCTGCATACTGAACACATTTTCTTTCTCTCCGTGTTGTTTTGCTGCTGTATCCCTGCAGCCCTACATCCTGTGATATTAAGCACACAGGCCTACAGACAGACGCACTTTAAAGTCAAGGGCACGCAGGTTAACTTTAATCCATGCGGGGAGCGTCTGGAGAGGTTGGCACTCCACCTGCTGCACGTGCTACGTCATTTGTTTCCTAACCAGTAATCAAGCAGTTTCATTTCACTATCACGCTAAAAAAAAATGTTAAAACCCTAATGTATCTATTTTCGACCATTTTTTTTATTTCATGAAATGTTACAACCTTGTATGAAACACCAAATAATGGGATATAACAGCGGACTGCAAGCACGTCTGTTTACGGGTATTTCCATGTAGAAATATTGACCGACTGACACCATCAAGCTCTACGAAGCATGCTCTATTGCGTCCAATCGTCGTCCGATAACATTTCGCTGGTGCCCTGTGCTAAACTCGGTTATGCTACCCTCTCTCAGTCCCGGGTTATGATGCTGTAGTCACAGCAGCGGGCGCGCGCAATTACGCAACACCCCCGCCTGTCCTGTGCGCTAAAACCGGATCAGCGTCTCTCCTCAGCCTCATCGGTCCTGCACCTAACCTGACACCGGGCAGCTCTCAGGTACGACACAGTAGCCTACTTTATTAATGCATTGCAGGGAGTATCACTTTGATGATATACTTTGAAATTATTGTTTCAAAGGCTCCGGGTGCCGTTTTTGGGACATTGTGATGCAGAAAAGAGGGCAGACGACTGGTAGTTAATACGCATCCAGGCGTCAGTAAGCGGGCAGATGATAGAACATGGCGGAGGGGTGACATTACCCTTAAATCCTTCAGACATTAGATTTAATACAGCGCTGTATTAAAGCATTACCACGCATTCTCTGCAGCTTTATCATCTTTTACGTTAGAGCGCACTGCGGCAGCAGCTGTGACGTTTTATAGGAGGGAAGAGTTGAAATACGCGCATGTAAATGTGTAGCTGCCCTGGCATTGATCTCACCTGAACAAGCCTGGCCAAGATCATGTGGAGAATCATATTACAGTTGATTAAAGCTACATGGCATTTCTATCAGGTGCAAAACTATAGATTCAGATCAAACAAAACAAATCCTCACTTATTAGGATTACTTAACACAAGATTCCATGATGCATGTGTGAACTGTAATATTCAAGATTAGAGCCTTTACTCTCGTGCAGTTAACAGTATGTACTATCCCCTTCATTAGCCTGTGTTAAATGCACTACAGTGTCTGAGAAATGGCTGCTACAAAATCAGCAGATAGGACCTGACAAAATGGTGGATTCTGGGCTTGGAATAAAGCTGTAGTAGTATGTGCTTTTTACAAGAGCGCAGTGCTTGGAAACATAAGAGTCTTGTAGTCTTGAGCACAGGAGCAGGGCAGCGGGGACAGGAGATCAGGCTGGATGTGAAAGATGAGAGCAGGGGTGTGGATGAATGGAGGAACAGAGAGTAGGAGGGGCAGATGGGCTTGTGTTTTGCGCAGTTTAGTGACCATAGATACCATTCTTAATCTTCTGAGATACAACATTTGCCAGTCAGGAGTCATTGTTTCTATGACCACATATCCAGGACTCGACACACAATACAGCCCAGTTCTTTGATGGGAGAAATAAAGATAGGGCTGTCCCCTCGTTTTCCACCATCTTCAGTGCTTTTCACATGTCACTTAATATGACATTACCACTCTGGCAGTGTTTTAAACCCCGGCACTGCAATTGATGTGCTGAATATCCATTCCATTCAATTTGACACCATTTAATTTCCAAATGAGATTATCTCCTCAAATGATCATTTTAACACCTTTGAAGAATTCCCATGTTAATCTATCAAAATCTCTTGTGCATGAAAGGCTTCAGTTTCCTGCCCTGTAAACCATCTGTACTACACTGACTGTAACTTAACACTGGTTTCAGCAGACAGACGGTCTTGTGACTCCAGAAAGTTCTAGTCGCCATGGGAAAGGAGAAACTCCACATCAATATTGTTGTGATTGGCCATGTGGATTCTGGGAAGTCCACCACCACGGGCCACCTCATCTACAAGTGTGGGGGCATTGATAAGAGAACCATCGAGAAGTTTGAGAAGGAAGCTGCTGAGGTAAGGTGAAACAGACGAGAAGTGATGATGCTTTTGTGAATCCACTTCCTAAACCCTCTCAGCATTTCATGCCTAATACAACTATTGTGTGTTATTTCTCAGATGGGGAAGGGGTCCTTTAAATATGCCTGGGTGCTGGACAAGTTGAAGGCAGAAAGGGAGCGTGGCATTACCATCGACATCTCTCTGTGGAAGTTTGAAACTAGCAAGTACTATGTGACCATCATTGATGCCCCGGGTCATAGGGACTTCATCAAGAACATGATCACTGGGACCTCCCAGGTATGCAATATGAGGATGCTCAGCCATTTGCTGTGCTTTCAAAGCTATGCCGAACAGTTGAGGACAAATTTGTAAACTTCTGTGCCATTTTACAAAGATTTAACATCAATTCTAAAAAAGACCTGTCCCAAGGATATAATGTTTAATTCTTACATATTTATACTTAAGTCATAAATTAACTTAGTTGTGTAGGACATGATTCATGCTAACTTGACAACTATAATTAGATTGAATCCTGGGCACCAACATTAAGAATGTCTTTTCTTTATTTCTTCAGGCAGACTGTGCTGTGCTCATTGTGGCCGCTGGTGTAGGAGAGTTTGAGGCAGGTATTTCCAAGAATGGACAGACCCGTGAGCATGCCCTCCTGGCCTACACTCTGGGAGTGAAGCAGCTCATTGTGGGCATCAACAAGATGGACTCCACGGAGCCAAACTACAGCCAAAAGCGTTATGAGGAAATTGTAAAGGAAGTGAGCACCTACATCAAGAAGATTGGCTACAACCCCGACACCGTTGCCTTTGTACCCATTTCAGGCTGGAATGGAGACAACATGCTTGAGCCAAGCCCAAATGTAAGTGGAACAAATAGAAATGTCATGCAAATGCTAAAACTTTAGGAGACATGCACAACCTGGAATTTGAATATTGTTTGGCTAGTCTCAAAGGAGGCTGTAGCTAAAAGGCAAACCAGTAACTGTGACAATCCTTCTGACTCTTCTCCTGAAAAAGCCTTTGTTTTAACCCTTTTTACAGCAATACTGTTGTACTACATATGCAATCAGTGTATGTAAAAACTGACTAAATAATATAGGGTAACAAAAGCAAAGATAGAGTCAATAGATTGGTAATTGACCTAGTGAGTTTTAACAACTGTACTAAAACAACTCTACTCTTTCTAGATGACATGGTTTAAGGGATGGAAGATCAATAGAAAAGAAGGCAATGCTTCAGGGACGACACTATTGGAGGCCCTGGATGCAATCCAACCCCCCACCCGTCCAACAGACAAGCCACTACGTCTGCCTCTGCAGGATGTCTACAAGATAGGAGGCATGAAGCTCTATTAAGATAAATATATGTCAATCTTACAACAATGGGATGGTGTTAATAGAAAATACTTATTTTCACTTAAATGCCCCTAAGGAATGGTCTCTGTGATGGACATCTTTTCAGGTATTGGCACAGTGCCTGTAGGCCGCGTGGAAACTGGCATCCTAAAGCCTGGTATGGTGGTGACCTTTGCCCCCGTCAATGTGACGACTGAAGTCAAGTCTGTGGAGATGCATCATGAGGCGCTGACTGAGGCCCTCCCTGGTGATAATGTTGGCTTCAATGTCAAGAATGTGTCAGTCAAGGATATCCGCCGAGGCAATGTGGCTGGAGATAGCAAGAACGACCCACCGCAGGAAGCTGCCAACTTCACTGCTCAGGTAGACGTTGCAACGGATCTTTTTATAGACATGAAACATGCATGTGACTCAGCATCAGTAGATTATTTAGTGTCTTGGAAAACAGCTTTTCTTTAGAAGGATGATTTCTGTATAAAAAGAAAACTCACTACAGCCTTAACACCAGCTTGAGTATCACAAACATAGTTTGTCAAAAAGTATCCCACACAAGCTTTATCTTCTTTTCTTGGATCTAAAATGTTTTGGTTTGGCTTGGAACAATACAATCCCAAAAACATTACAAGTTAACAAGTGAATAAGCCAACAGATTAATCTTGGCAATGAATGTTTCTGATTGGAAGTAAATAATATTTCTTTTTAAGTCATCCATGTTGTCTCACTGCTTTGTAGGTGATCATCCTCAATCACCCTGGCCAGATCAGTGCTGGTTACGCTCCTGTGCTGGACTGTCACACAGCTCACATCGCCTGCAAGTTTGCAGAGCTCAAGGAAAAGATTGATCGACGCTCTGGAAAGAAGCTGGAGGACAATCCCAAATCCCTAAAGTCCGGAGATGCTGCTATTGTAGATATGATTCCGGGAAAGCCAATGTGTGTTGAGAGCTTCTCCGAGTACCCTCCACTCGGTAAGTTCTACTGTAGAGAACAGAATCAAAGAGATCGGGGGAAAAAACATGACCTAATAAAATGTTGCGACTCCTCTTCACCTTGCAGGACGTTTTGCTGTGCGTGACATGCGGCAGACTGTGGCTGTTGGCGTGATTAAGGGAGTAGAGAAGAAGGTCTCCACTACCGGTAAAGTCACCAAGTCTGCCCAAAAGGCCCAGAGGAACAAATGAATGTTGTGCTACTCTGCCGACCCCAAGGTCTCCCATGGCAGGACATCGGTCATTCAACTTCATCCTACAATTGGCTGCTTCAACGTAATTATAAAAGACTGGTTAATCATCACAATGCATCGCAAAAGCATTCGAAGGAAAGAATGACATTCAGATCTGAAGTCCTTGAGGCGGCACTCCTGACTCCATTTCAGTGGTTAGATTACCATTACGTACAATGTAATATCAAACAGGTAGTTTTAATTGTGCACTGTTGATTTGATTCATGGCAATACTTTTCTGTGATATTGATATTCAGACATTGAACTGCTAGAGGTACAGAAATGTATCAACCCTTCAGCTGTCTGGAGTGCAGGCACTGGTCTCTTAGTGTGGTACATGTTGTCTTGCTTTTAGTGTTTGTTTGCAAATACATGGTTCTCTGTAGGAGCCTTAGGCAAGAGTTTAAACTAGTTCTTTCCAGAAGTAGATTAATAGAACTTTGTGATTTGTTGTGTTTAAGCTTTTAATAGCACTTAAAACAATTGTTTCAAATGTATCCTTCCCAGGGGGACTCTGTGTGGACCACCTGCTGATTCTTAAAGCACTTTGATTGGAGTTTTGCTAACTTTGCACTGGCACTGAAGAAGCTTAAATTGGCATAAGCTACTGCACCTTACTGTGAGATGGCATGAGCCTCTTTGCAACATTAAACATGTTTCAACCAAAATCTTTTGCTGGTGTCTCAAACATTTCTTTCAGAGTGTTTGTGTTGCCAACCAGGTTACTGTTTTTAGTAAGGAAGAAGTATTAAAAGCAGAGTGCAACTTTGAGATGGACAAGGCTTTGAAGGCCACGAGTGCTCAGATCATCTCACAAGACACACCAAAGGACACTCAAAGTTGAGAAAAATGTCTTTCCAATTTGTCAAGTAAGCACATAATAAATCCTAACATAAGTGACTGTGTGTTCCTACAACTTATTTACAAACCCCAACAAGCACACAATTATCTCATAAGGAGCTCTGCAATAAGGAAGAGAAGCAAAGAGAACAAGCAGCTAGTTAACAAGTGCTCTCCTCTGACTCCTTTCACTAGTAGCACATGTGGATGTAATAAACCTAAAGAACTTACCAATGCCATCACACATTCGCATTCACATTGAGAAAAAACGCCAAAAGGCCAAGTAACACATGGAAAAAGTAGTGTGGTTTTTACATTAAGGATCTACCAAACAGGGGCAACCAATTACTTTCTTGCAAGACAAGACTTGATGAGACAATGTAAAAATACCCACAGTAGTTACTTTTATCCACAAGATGTAGCTGTTAGTCCATGGTTGGGATGCCAGGCAGTTACAAGGCGTGTTTTTATAGACTTACCGGAAACACTTGCGGTATGAATTACAGAATACTTTCATTTCTCATTGCATTATCATGACTAGCAAAGGGACAACACTCAAGGAATGGTTATAAGGCGTGTTTTTATAGACTTACCGGAAACACTTGCAGTATAAATTACAGAATACTTTCATTTCTCATTGCATTATCATGACTAGCAAAGGGACAACACTCAAGGCAAAGACTTGTCCTAAGAGCAGAGATGGCATGGAAGACATGAAAGCAGCAACTCTACCCAAAAGTCCAGGGAAAGACTTTTTGGAGGAGAGGCTAAATGGTACAGCAAAGGAACAGAAACCAAGAGCGCGGGAAAAGGCAAACCAATCTGAGGAGAAGCAATCTGTACTGAGCCCACAAAAGGAAACCACCGAGCATCAAAGGACATGTGCTACCAAGGCTCCTGTGCAAGACACAAGACCAAAAGTGCGTGCTGGAAGTGTCAAAACAACACAACAATCTGCTGAAGCACGAAAGAAGACTAAGCCAGAGGCACCAAAGGACATCAAAGATGATAGGATCAAGGTTACAACAGCAAAACCCTGTCTTGAAAAGGCAAAATCGCTTCCACAACCTCCAGAGGAGATGGCAAAGATGCAACAAGAGGTACCAAAGGACATCAAAAATGAGTTGACAAAGGTTAGAAAAGCAAAATCATGTTCTATAAAGGCAAAATCACTTGAACTGCCACCAGAGGCACCAGAGGATACCAAAAATGCTGCAGTGGACTCCATTCTCAACAAAACTCTGGAAAAACTGAAGATTAAGAAGCAGGAGAGATCAGATGCATCAGGAGTCGTTAATACACTAGTAGAAAATATAATTGCACACTTGAAACAGAACACAGTATACTTCAAAGAAGTAGAGCAGCCACTGCGTACTGGGAGTTACTATGAAAATTTGAAGGTAAGTCGCTTTGGAGTTCTCTAAAACAAGTATTGTGATCTTTTTTTGTCTTTTAAAAAAAGGGTCAATGATCTAAGTGTTACAAGCCATTGTATTAGAGAATCAATTTTGCATCATGTGTGCATTTATACAGATTGCCAATCCTGATGAATTTGATGTAATGCTGCCCTTTCCTGTTGACCGAGTGAGCATTGAACCATTTGGAGATGATGGAGCATTTTACAGTGTGGGCTTGAAGCGTGAAAAGAACCCTTTGCAGAAATTTCAAGAGAATGGCACTTTATCTTCCAGCATGATGCTCAAGGAATTCAGGGAAGAAGTGAAGAAATGCGCAAAGAAATATCCAGGTGAGTACTCAAGTTACTTTTTTGTTGTTGTGAAATGGGCAAACTTTGTGACTGTAATTGGCAAGAACAAAATTCTCTTTCAGCAAAAACATTAAGTCCTTTATATGATAAACTTTATTCCAGACTCAGGTCCATATACAATACATACAAATATGTTGATGCTGTCTGATTAACTCTGCCTTAAGAGGGAAATCACAATTTTTCATTAACAAAGCCTGTACTTTTATTATGGTTTATTACTCTCTCTCCTTTTTTGTCTGTCCTTTCAGAATGGGAAATGACCAAAAAGAAAAAAGGCTGTCCTGCAGTGACCTTAATCACTAAAGTGCAGTCAGTCACGATTTCACTGGATGTTGTTCTCAGCATTGTGGTCAAATCTCGCTGGCCGATTTTCACCAAAGAAGGCCTCAAAATAGATGGCTGGCTGGGAACAAAAGTAAAGAAGGAATACAAGTGGAAGCCATATTATCTGGTCCCTAAATATGAAGGCAGGGGCAGTGTGGAAAACGATGGTGTTCTTGCAAAGGGTAAATCTCTCAGTGATCAGATATGAGGCTAAAATTTACAAAACCATCTTTTAGTGCGAGCAACAGAAGTGCTCTTTCAGGAACAGACATAATACATATTTGCTTTGTTCAGCAGTTTCACATCATAAAGATGTATATTCATCATAATTGAGTTTTTTTTTTTTTTACATCTGACCTTATATCAAAGATGACTTTTTAGAAAAAAAAAGAGAAGCTTCAAGTGCCCCTGTCCATTGAATATTTTGTAATTTATCACACAGATGTTTGGCGGGTTTCTTTCTCTCATATTGAGAAGGATATCCTGAAGAATCATGGATCAGAGAAGACATGCTGTGAGAAAGGTGGAGTACGCTGCTGCAGGTTAGGTCCAATTCTTTTAAACGAGTCCTCTTGTTTAATGTTTGAATGAAAATGGACCTGCTTTCTTTAACATAAGAACAGGTCAAAGTTTATTTCTTTTCTCTTTGTACGCAGGAAAGACTGTCTGAAGCTCCTCAAGCACCTTCTCAGTTTGCTAAAGGAGAGGGATCCTTCCTTTGACAAGTTCTGCTCCTACCACGCCAAGACTACACTCCTGCATGCCTGCTGCTCTAGATCTAAAGACATCGACTGGAGAGCCTCAGACCTGAGCCACTGTTTTCAGCTGCTGCTAAAGAACTTTGTAGACTATTTAGAAAGAGGGGATCTACCAAACTTCTTCATCCCGTCTCAGAATCTGCTCTCGGGTCCAGGACAAAGCAAGTGCAACAACCTGGCCCGTTGTATCAGGGAGGAACGCGATAAAGGCTTTCCTATTTTTAAATGAAGGCTTGGTGCAACAGCAGATATTTCTGTCTGGCCACTTAACTGATTGTTTTACAGAAGTCTTTGTGATTCATTTCTTTGAACACTGGTTATTTTCATCCAAATGCTTTTGCTCTAATCATTCATTGTTGTCTAAACAGTTACTTTACTTTCAAATTAAAAGTTGTCTCTTTGCCTCTGATATTCCAACTCATTTTTAACTTTGCTCTGCCCCAGCACTGAGTCTTCATCGTTACATCATTTGGACTGAAAAATGTTTTTCTCCTATTCTATGAGGTATCTGGATCTGTGATTGGTCAGCTTCATTTGTGAATCATTTCAAGTTTTTAAGCCCCAAATAAAAAAAAAAGGTTGGGGCATTGAATAAGATGCAATCAACAGCTGAATAAGATGCAATAACCCCATATCTGATCACAAACAGGACTATAACAAATCAAATGTTTAAGCTGTCTTACTAAATTATTTTTGGAACCTTAATTCTGGAATTGTATACGTAAAAATGGGACTATAATTTTGGGAGAAAATAGACACATTCACTGCAGCTCTAAATTTGCACGTCCTAAATTATTAAGATGAGTTTTAATGTTTTCTATTTCTTAACTTAGCCTTCAGAAGCTGTTCTTTAAAAAGACATGGGCAGGTACTTCATGTCGAATTAGTGAGTCAACCACATGCAGTCAAAATTACCAGACAAGGGATTTATGTGCATGCATGTTGTGGCTAATTAATGCCATACTGGCCATAAACATGGCTGAAGGCATGCTACATTTACAACACATCAAACTTAAGTAGTGGGAAGGTCCTCGATGTATAAAACTCCTTAGAGAACTGATTTCTTTATTTGGAAGAATTATCTTAAACCTAAGTAGCCTATATGCTTTATCACAAAGGAAGGGGAGTTTGGTTTGCCTCTTCTCAGTGAAGTTCATCAAGCTCAAAAATGTGACTTATATTAGAATATATCATAAAAAGACATCTTACCTGAGGTATAGGGCATCCAATCATACACCATTTAAGAAGATAAAACTGAGAGCCAAGCCAATCTAAAATTAGAAATAAAAATCAATGAAAGTCAGAATTTATTTGTCAAAGTGTCTGACATTAGACAGACATATTTGGACTTCATGCTTACATGTAAACATTAATTAATGGGCCATGATTTTTGTTTTAAATGTGACTTTGCCTCTTGCGTTATCATACAAAACTGCTGTAAAAATGGAAGAACTGATAAAGGATTAAAAGCACCCCAAGTCTATTTTTTTACTTTGAGGAAACTAAAAGAAACCACAGAAATCAAATGCAACCCATTATAAGAATAACTGCACTTACCACGCACTGTATTAGGTACATCTCTCAATTGCCTGTTAACACAAATCGCTAATCAGCCAATCACATGGCAGCAACTTAATGCATTTCTGCTTGTATATGTTTTCTTGAAGACTTGCAGCATCAGAATGGGGAAGTGACTGAATGTAGCATTGCTGTTGATCCCAGACAGGCTGGTCTGAGTTTTTCAGAAACTGCTGACCTACTAGGTTTTTCACAAAAAAGCATCTTAGGGTTTACAAAGAATGGTCAGAAAAAGGGAAAATATCCAAGAAAGTGGCAGTTATGTGGACAAAAAAGTCTTGTTGATGTCAGAAGTCTGAGGATAATGGGCAGACTGGTTCAAGATAATAAAAAAGCAACAGTAACTCAAATAACAAGGTATGCAGAATAGCATCTTTGAATGCACAACACTTTGAACCTTGAAGCAGATGGGCTACAGCAGCTGAAAACCCACGCTGGGTGCCACTCCTGTCAGCTAAGAACAGGAAACTGAGGCTACAATTCACACGAGCTCACAAAATCGGGCAATACAAGATTGGAAAAATGTGTCCTGATCTTGTGAGTCTGGATTTCAGAGACATTCAGATGGTAGGGTCGGAATTTGGTACAAACAACATGAAAGCATGGATCCATCCTGCATTGTTATAGTGGTTCAGGCTGGTGGTGTAATGGTGTGAGGGAAATTTTCTTGGCACACTTTGAACCCCTTAGTAGCAGTTTTCAACGTACTCAGAAACACATCCATCACTTTATGACCACAGTGTACCCATCTTCTGATGGCTTGTGCAACAAAATATTAAGTTAAGGGTACCATCATTTTTGTCCAGGCCTATTTCATAAGTTTGTTTTTTAAAATAATTCTGTTGAACCACAATTCAAAAGCAATGTCTGATTTTCATTGGTTAATTTTCATTGAATTTTTATTATCACTTTTGTCAGATTGAAGTTATTTCTGTGACCACTGTGGGTTTTTTCTTTCATTAACAGAGGGGTACCAACAATTTTGTCCACGTTTGTATAAGATCAAAGTTACAAGGCCAATAAAATACACACTTCTGTGTCAGATCTCTTGAAAAAGAGAATTTATTATTACACAGGGTTCTTTATAACACATCAAAAAAATGACAACCAAGTGTTCAGAAGAATACTACACACTGCTGTTGCTGGTAAGTTACAGTTGAAAGTCAAACGTGGATTTTAAACATTTTTAAAACAGGAGAAAAACCAAATGAGGTGCAAATGCCTCAAACTGATAATGGAAGGTAAATAAAACAAAGAAAAATGTATAGCAACAAACAAAATGCTATGTACATCAATACGTTGTAAGAACACAGGTGGTTTCAGATCCTGCTTCATTCTGCTTTGATATTAAAAAAAAAAAAAAAAAACAGAAATGAAATTAGTTTCACATTTTAGATAGTTCATCAAAATACCACAAAAATGAATTTAATCTCCTCTCATGCACATTTGTGCTGTTCACTGTTTTATGCCAAAAAGTAGACTCTCCATGTTGGGGTTTGTGAAGACTTACATTTACAACCAGGCATCAGAATCCCCAGTTTTGTCCTCGATCCCTGCCTCCTCTTCTTCCATCATCTCTTCTCCCCCCTCCTCCTCCTCCATGTCCTCCCCTTGGACCATACGCCTCCTTCTCCCTCTTGTGCTTCTCGTATCTCTCGGCCATAAGCACTAGTTCCTCAGGCACCTCCTGCAAAAAGAAATAATTTACATTTTTAAAAATCCAGATAAATAAGAATGCATTCAAATAAGAACAAAACAGATGATTCCTTTTCATTAATGTCAGGTGTCAAGGTTGCAAAAACAAAGAGCAACAAACATTTTAAATGAACCTGGTGCTCACCTGTCCTGCTCGCTCCAGGATGGGAATAAGTTCAGGGGCCATCCTCCAGTTTTCTCTTGTTACCAGCGTAACAGAAGCACCTGACCGTCTAAAACATGAAGGCATCAATATCACAGACTAACCAAAGAAAAGCAGCAGAACACTGAAAGTATCCAATCAAGTGATCCCCATCCGTCTTACCCCGCTCGTCCAGTGCGGCCCACACGATGCACATACTCCTCTATATTACGTGGGAAGTCAAAGTTAAAGACGTGTGTGATGTCATGGACATCCAGCCCACGAGATGCCAAGTCTGTGGCAACCAGGATACGAACTCGACCTGGAAAAGACACAGAACCATGTTGTCCAATTTTATTCTTCAGATTTAACTTGTGATGCCTTGTCCAACTGAGGTTTGAGTTTCAACATTAGCCATGGTTACATGCAATATTTCTTCAATCTTAAATTATAATGACTGAGGAGTCAAACTGTAAAGTAACACCAAATTAACACTTTAAATGTACACCAAAAAGCGCTACACAATTAATCTAGTTGCTTTAAGGTTTCTATTCTACTTAATAATGTATGTTTTGGTTTGAGAAATACACACTCCAAAACTCTCATCATTCTCTGCATTTTCTTTGATAACCAAGCAAGTAGTCTCATAATATCATTTCTGTATTTTATCGTAATTGCAATATTGTTCAGTATAATCACAATCGCACATTATCACCAAACTGTTCAACACTAATGCTAAATAAAGTGATCTGTTTAAGGCAGGCTAATACATCAAGTATTTAATCAGAAAACAAAAAAACATTCAATCAGAAAAAAGTGATCTGGCATGCCCAGAGCTGTCAGAGTCTGTGTGCAACAACAAAAAAAAGAAACTGTTCCTTCCTGTAAACATAAAAGGAAAATGTGCTCCAACTTCTGATGAATTGATTTCTGTTCACTATTAACACATTATTGAAGTGCACAATGATACTGGTAGAGCACAACAGTCAGGAATGTGGTCCTGTAAACAGGTGTGTCAAAGTTTCTCTTAGAGTAAGATCCAGTTTATGCACAACTGTCAGCTAAAACATGCCTGTGTTGTAAAGAAACACTGCCACAGAAGTACACCTCCAGATTGTTTTCCTGCTTACCGTCATGCCACAGAGATTTCATTCTCCTCCTTTCTCACACGTGTGTGACTTTGGATCTCTGCTTTTTACTGTCTTTTATATGATGTTTTCTTACATCTTATAACTGCACAAGAAACTTAATACGTGTACAATAAAAACAGGTTTACCCCAACTAGACACAATCAGATCAAGAGTGTACATTGATACCAATACAAACTATCAGCATAAACAAACACTGTCAGTGATGTTTACATTTCTGGATGGGCCAGATAAAATCAAAAACTATTATGCATATGGGAAGCGATTTTACTCTATCAGGCTTTCATTTTGCTTATCTGTCCATGTGAACATATCTTTTGTTAAATGTAATATCTTAGTCCCTTAGCATACTCTCTTTAAAGTCCTTGAGGGCCTCTTCCCGGTCACACTGCTCACGGTCACCATGTAGACTCTGCACAGCCATGCCCTGCAGACACATGTCACTGGACAGGTCATCACATCTGAAATTGGACACAAAGAGAAAAACACGTGTCAGTGATTGTGTTTTTAATGGTTACATGGTTATCTTTTGCATCTACCTGAGACTATAAAATTTATCTGCATTCACCATTGCACAACAATTTACTTCCTTAACAAAAAGTTCACCACTTCCTACTCACATAAGCTTCTTGCCGACAAAAATGAGGGCTTTATCTTCAGGCAGCATGTTTCCGATAAAGTCAAACAAATAAGACTTTTTCTCCTCTTCGCGGACTATCAACACTGTTTGCTGTACTGTGTCAACAGCCTAAGACCCAGAGAAACACAGAAACAGTCAAAGGTCAACAGTCAAATGCACCTCACAAGAGCAAAGATATGTTTGAAGAAAGAAGATCATGGCGAAATCTTTTAGTTGGCGTAGATTTCTATTATTCAATTTGTGTATCAGTACATCAGCCAACATACTGAGTTACTGTATTAACTTTCACTTACTGCCAAGTCCAGGGTGCCCACATAAACCATCATGGGGTTCTTAAGGTAGGATTTGGCCAGTCGTCTCACACCAGTGGGCCAGGTGGCACTGAAAAACATTGAAAATTAAAAAAATATAAATAGATTTTTTTATTTCTTTAGTGTACATATGGCAATATTTTAAAACCAATCCGCACAACACTTATGGAAACAATGAAACTAATGAATGCAGCTGCTGAATCTGCTCCCATAATTGGTCAGATATTCTTCCTTTCCCCTGCCAAATATGAATTAATAATACACTGTTGTGATACAGAGTATGAGGTTGTTTCTGAAACATGACAAAAACATTTACACTTTGAATAAAGGTAATACTATCTCAAAAGTGTGGACCAATATAGGCTGTTTTACATTCTTTATGTGTGTTCTGTGCATGATCTCTTCGTCTTATACTCCCTTTCTTTAACACTGTGAGGATGACTTTTACATTGCTTTGTGTGACATAATACATTATACCTTGTCATGACAGTCTGCCGATCTGGGCGGATGTCCAGTAGAATCTTCATAATCTGGGGCTCAAAGCCCATATCGAGCATACGGTCAGCCTCATCCAGCACCTTTTTTACAGAATGATTCAGCAGTTATTGAAAACATACCATCTGCACTGCCATAAACATCTAAAAATAAATATAACCACAGACACACCCATTACACAGAGCCAACACTTTCCCTTAACTGGTTCCCTCAACATTGTTGAACTGAACTATTATGAGATAGTCAGGAAAAAATATGAGACATCTTAAAAGATTAAACTCTAATGGAAGAGAAAAAATCAAACAGAAAATCCTCCACACGACAACAGAAATGTGAAGTTGTCACCATACCTGAATTCTAAATTTCAATATTGAAACCTGTTTTAATTCCATGCCAACAAAAACTGATCTCCTGGGCACCTAAAGCTGGTGATTTTAATATTTTTTTTCTTCCTGCACATAAGAAAGGGTACCTGAACACACAGCTTGCCGAAATTTCACACACTTCTAATAAAAATTAAGAGTTTATCTACACAATAGCTTACAGCCTGCAATGCTGTATGACATTTACCGGAAATTAATGTTTACAGTGAATTATCATTAATAATCTAAAAGAAGTGTTTGCAGTGATTCTGCTCCCTGTCTGTAAATTCCAACGTTTTTATTTAGGTCATTTTATGTGAGTCATTGCTTGTGTATTCATGTGAAGCTCACAGTCATTAATTCACAGGTTGGTAACTAAAGAAAAACTTGAATGGACCAGGTGGCTTTACTGCCCCTCTCCTACACACTTTATCTGTCTGCCACAGCCTCCAATTAATGTAAATGTGCGTCACTGTATAGATTCTAAAATGACTTCTGAATGTACTTTAAGGACCAGTGACAGCAAGCAGTTAGAGGGGTGGAGGCTGTAAGACAGAGAGACAAAGAAGGAAAGAAGGAGCGTGACTTTTGCAGCTGTCGAACAAAATCCTGCACGTTTGTGCAAAGGTGTAGACGTGTCTCTTGGTTCTTCAGAGCTTAACTACAATGCAGCATAAGAAAATAACCTCTGATTTCTGTGTTGTAACGAGTGATACTTGCGCTTTCTACTTAGTCTCAATGTTGTTCAGCCGCAGCTGAACTCTGTCTATCTTGAAGCCCTTTGGGTAGGCAATTTGATCACATTTTTTTCGAAGCTTCATAATTTTAGTAGTTTTTGGTACAACGGCACATGAAATAACAAATATTGTATAATTTAAAGCATGTGGTATCAAAAATGCATATTAAAACTTTGACAAGGTTAAAAATATGGTTGATGCACACAGCTTACCAAGTAGGTGATAGAGCTAAGATTGATGAGCTCATTCATCTGTAGATCATTTAGTCGTCCTGGTGTGGCGATCACTATGTCCACTCCACCCTTCACCAGACTGATCTGGGCTCTTCTATCCCCTCCACCATAGATACAGATACTGAAAGGAGGTACAAAAGAAACAGTCAAGGTCATGTTGTATACAAATAACATAGGTGAGGGTAAGCTGATCACTATAAAGGTTTGATATTAATAGACTGCTGGACCTGTTATAGCTCTTGAAATGGTATTTTTTGCATTCTGTTTCAATCTGCAGTGCCAGTTCTCGGGTTGGAGTCAGTACCAACATACCAGGACCACCCCGCTCAGCCCTAGGACTGTCAATAGAGAAAGGCAAAAGGACGGAACAGGTCTGAATAATGGTCTGAGTTCTGAAAAATATTGTAACCTCTTAGAAAAATGACCCTCAAAATATGTGAAAGGTAAGCATACGGGCCTGTACTTACACAGGCTGGCCCTCCATATGTATGAATCCTGGCAGCAAGTAGGCCAGGGTTTTCCCTGTCCCTGTCTGAGCAATGGCTATCAGGTCCTCCCCACTTAGCAGCACTGGCCAGGCCTGAGACTGATGAAGAAACAGTGAATTATCATAATATAGTCATTAAACCAAAACAATTCACCACACATACTGCACAAACCTAGAGCTATAACCAACTCAGACTTTTGCAGTCAAACTAAAGTCTCACAATTCTTGCTTTCAAATATTACATTATTTCCAAAGCAAGGATTATAGTAAGCTGATTATATAGTTTTACTAGCAACTTCAAAAGGCATGAAGAAAAGTGTAAGAAAACCCCATTTAAGTGCATCAGGGGTTACTGTTTTTTTTAAATGTTAACATAGGATTGAATGATGGCTACAGTTTGACCTTTAAAATATACAAGGGAAAAACATTTACAAAACTAATCTGTAGTTGGCACACATAGTTGAACAGCATTATACATACAGCTATGCAAACTTGCATGTTTGCTAAAGGAGGACGTTAGTCATTGAAAGCAGGTAAAACCAGTTCTTCTAAGCGCAATTGCCTCATAAAAAGCTGGAATAATGAAACCAATGCCTCTCATGTTACATCTCGCCTGGCCAAGCCTTTTATGTGAAATGAAAGTAAAACGATAGAGAGATGCTCAAGTTTCTTTGTTTTCTTTGTTTAAACACAGCATAAGTCCTCTGAAAAAATCCAGGCACACCCAGGAAGTAGCCATAAATATGTCAGCCAGGAGAGTTACACAAGGTGGTTGGTCTTAAGTAAGATATATTTGAGATACAATTCTTAATGTTTGCATCATTTCTACAAAATAGATTCAGTAAAATAGTTCATCATCACGACTGGTAACTAAATGTGAACTAAATACGTCACATTTCTGAATACTTTCCAATATAGTTCTTATCTTGTGATTAAAAGGCATGATCAAAAAGAGTTTTTTTCCCGAGTAGTTATTGCTGTTTTTAATCCAACATTTGAGACAATGAACCTCTCTCTTCATTATTAAGAGGAAACGTTGAGTGTTTTTACCATAAAAAGCAAGGCAATTTAATTCAGAAGGACAGTTCTACATTGAGGTTTCACTTTCTATTTATGACTAAATCACACTTTCATTTCATTGTATCACTTGTTCTATAAAGGAAATAACACACCTAAGATAACATTTTTATGCTATCTGTGTTTACACCTCTATTGCACTTAGAATGTAGTAACCTTAAGTTTTTAAGTTTCTTTTTTAGCTTTATTTATTTTTATTTTGACAGAGGGAAAAAACGGATCATACTTTTATAAAACCAACTGGTATAAAAACAGTGGAGTCATTTATCGTGCAGTGTGAATATTAAGTTCAAGATGATTTCAAATAAAGAGGCAATTTATAAACTAGATTAAACAGGAGTGGTCAGTTTACATTGTGTTTTTTTTCAAAGCAACTGATTCTTAGAGGAGCTTTCTACTGTTTTAAATTCAAAACTTACACAAAGTAGTTTCTGTGATCATTTCCAAAATACATTTTCTAGGGTGTAAGGCTCATACTTGAATGGGAGTTGGTTTGGCAAAGCCAACACGATCAATATTTTCCATGATTTCTGGATAGGGCCCAAATGCCTCCAGAAAGGTGCGACAGGGGTTAGGGATGGGCCTCTTCTTCCCCTCCTCTATCAGGTCGTCCACAAAGATATTGTTGTTCTCTTTCCTATGTGGAAAAAACAAAACACACAACAAAACAGGAACAATGTGGAACTGGTAAAAAGTGCAGTTCTGTATTTCAAACACGATAACTATGCCAGTAACAGACAAATACACAACATGTGTCTGCTGTTTGTGCTCAGGTAATCAGATTTGATTGCATTCGCAACATTATTAGCCTGCAGGATTATTCTACTTAGTTGGAAATCACAGACCCCTCCTTCTCCCCCGCGATGGATGCATGAGGTTATGTCATTCCTCAAACTAGAACTAGACAGTTCAGGGCTCAGTGAAGAGATTTAACCTGCACCCCTTTCTAGAACATTATTCAAACCAATTTAATGCCAGCACCCTAGATTAGTAATCCTCATCCTTTCTACCCTTCCCTTTCTCTCGTTTTCCCTTTTTTGTTGATTGATATTAAGCTTTTCATTTTTAATTTTTACTCCTTGTACAAATACAAGTATTCCATGTAAGACTATGCAACATTTGCTACAATAATACCACATTAAAGTGAAACACTCAGTAGGGATTTTCTAATGCTTTGGTTTACTTTTGTCTTTTGTATTACATTCTCATTTGATTATAATTCGTGTTTACACTGTTCTATCAGAAAAAAACTCAGTAAAAGATTTTGAAATAAAAAAGTTTGTTTTCTAGCCACAGCAAAAAAAAAAAAAAAATGAACAGATTTTTTTTGTTGTTGTTAAAAGCTGAAAAAAGTGTATTTTTCAGCATCAGGAACACTTAAAAATTTCAACACAATCAGGCTGGTATGAATGGATAAGTCAAATTTGTAAACTGCAAGCACTAAAACTAGACCTGCTCAGATATCATGCAAAGACTTGAGTAAATAATTCCATCCATTCATCTAAGTGGGAAAAAAAAAAAAATATCTGGATGGAGAAATTCACAGTGATTTATGGTTTGAAGAGTCTTTCAATGGCCTTGGCATTTGACTCTGCATCTTCTCACAAAGAAAAAAAGAAAAGCACAAGGTCTTCAAACTGTGCTGGTGTCTAGGATTTTAATCAAGTAGGAACTAGAGCACTGTTGTTCTCACATCCATAGGATGTTGTCGTTCTGGGAAATTTACCTCCATTCACGGACTTCCTCTGCTGTGAGCATGGAAACACTCTCTGTCTCAGTGTAAAACTGCTTCTTCATGGGTGGGAGGTCTGAAAAGGAGGTGCAAAATATCAAGGAAATAGGTTAAAGAGATTAATATTTTCTCTCTTACTTATTTTTGTTTTGACAGGATAGTTAGGACTCGTCCAGTAGAAGTGGGATGTAGAGGGTTTGTAGCAAGGTCAGCTGTTTCATTACTTAGAGAGCTGGGAGTGCAGCGATAGAATTTGCTAAAGACAGTTAAGAAGATCTCAGATGAAGCAGCACAGGCCAGTCAGTGGATCTGGATGAGGAGGAGTAATGCCAGCTGGGGCAAATGAAGGTTGCAACTGCTGCAATCTCATTCCGAAATCCAGCGCTCATTTAACTATCTCAGATGTAAAACAAGCAGGGCATTGATTCATACACAACTTTGGTGGATAAATCAGCTGGAGAACTCTCTCATGATACTGATTCAGAGCATCCCAGTACACATGTGGCTGCAGCTCTGATATGGGGAGGAGGGGGCGGGGCTCTCTGGTCAGTGTGTGGGTTTCCTCAGCTCTGGGCATAGAGTCAGAAAGAACGAGCGGAAAACAGGGGCTTAGAAATGACATGCATTCATGTAAACAAGATAAATAACGTGAGGCTATTTAGTTTTTTAAATTAAGGGACCAGGTAGAGACCTGCTCTAGAGAAAAGGTACTTAAATGACCTCTTTTGTGATCTGGCACCATATAGAAAATACAATTAAATGAAATTAACTCGATGTTCAAGGAGGGTGGGGGTCGCCACTGGGGGGGGGTGTGGCACCACCCTAATAGAATGGTGCTTGCTTTGAGAAGTTTTTCATCAGCATTCACTTCAGATTCCAGCTGTGACCACCATCAACCGTCTATTGCTGGTGAAGGTCTACAATTCTTAAACACATTATCATTGAGGAATTTCAAATCTGATTTCCTGAATACTGCCAAATCAACAAGAACAAAACGCTTGTGGAGTGCAGTTGATGTAGATAACTTCAAAAATGAGTGCTCACCCTTCCATTTCAGCGCTGCATACTTGTCCTTGTTCTCCCGGATGGAGTTCCAGTCTATGGATTCACGGGGCGGAGCCACACTTGCAGCCTGCAACGCTGTATTAGACCACACAGAGCCTTTTCTTATTCCGCCATCATCTCTCCCTTTTTGGCCTCCTTCATCACCACTTTCTCCTCCTGGGTAGAGACCCCCGCATTTACCTGGACCTGAGAAACAGCACTATGCTTCAGGAAATTAAAATAAAAACAGATCACAGAGGCCATAGCTGACTTTGTTTGAGAACCCGATGAAGCTGCTTAGGATGCTTGGAAATTGTATTCAGTCATTTTCAGCGACAGTATTCCTTGCATTTAAGGTCTTTAAGGTAAAAGGGAATATTTTTTTTAGTCCTGTCTGATGTGCTGTAAGAGGCCATCCAACAAAGTGAAGTCACTGGCTGTAAGAAAGCAGAAATGGATCCCCTAATCTGTTATGTTATTGGATGTTTTTACAGTTTTAGTATGCTGCTGGTAAAAAAAAAAAAATGGTGGTAGTAATCACTTAGAATTTACAATCTGTGGATCAACAAAGTATTTTCTTAGCCACTCCACTTTTTTGTATTTTGAGTAGCTAAAAGTTTAGAAACTTTGCATTTCTTTTAGTGACATCAGCTTACAGATATCAGAACCCAACAAGAATTCATTTTCACGTTGTTTCCACCAGTCTAGTACATTCGCCCTTTCCCATATTACTTCATCCAGCTGCCTTAATGGCACGCCACATACCACAACTAATGTAGATGTGCCCTGACCCCAGTTATTACTTTCCATTGGTATAGTATGCAGTTGCACTTAGTGATGCATGATAACTATTTTTTTGAACCAATACCGATCATTTCCTTCTCCTGACGGCCAATAACCAATAATAACCAATAAATTTTTTTCAATTGATGATTTAACAAAATAAGTTTATTTGATGTTTTTATGCACATCTGGGGGTAAGAAGGGGTTACTATGTAGTGAGCAAAGATATTTATAACTAATTTTAACTAATATCACTCGTGTTTTTCAAAAAACAAAGAACTATTCTGACTTTATAACTGTTATTATAGTTAACTTTTTTAAACATTTGTGTACCAAGTACAGCATACACAAACAACTGACATAGGTTTTCCCCCATAAAACCAAATGATAACAGGCTGTTATGCTTAACAAATGGAGATATTTGGAGGTCTGGGGTTTTTTTTGTTTGTTTGTTTGTTTTTTGTTTGCTTAAGCCAGAATTAAAGCAAGCTGATGTTTTACATAAAGATTAAAAATACTGACATAAGTCATATCAGAGATAGGTTAAGAATGTAAAGTCCACCGTGGTCTAACTGAATGAAACCACGTCAAACAGAGCAGGCAGGTATACGTCTATGAAAGTAGCGATGGTTCAGGAGACTGTCAGACTGATTTTGTTACTATAATGTTGCGCCTTTTGGCTCTGGCAAACTTTCTGCAGTTTTCAATGCCTGCTTAGGATCAGAGCTCCGCTGACTCGGTCCTGATGCCTGCGGCTGAGGCTAGTGGCTGCTGCCGCTTCGTTTTAACGTCGTTAGGATGATGACCATAA
The DNA here is from genome assembly GCF_018320785.1 of Cheilinus undulatus. NCBI lineage: Eukaryota > Metazoa > Chordata > Actinopteri > Labriformes > Labridae > Cheilinus > Cheilinus undulatus. The sequence continues at coordinate 25,528,932 of NC_054870.1, read as the reverse complement.
GCGACTTATAAGATCCATCGAGGACTTCTTTGTACTCTTTGGAACCTTTGCAGGGCAAATTCTACACACACGGTCATGTTATCTTCCCCGTAAATACTGAATAACGCCACCATGTTGTTAGCATTTTAGCACAGGGGCTGCTACTACATCATACCAACAATATTAAGCATTAAATCCAGTTCTACTGAAGAGCAATAGGAAAAAATACCTTAACCCATTTATTTAAGAACATCTGATCACTGATGACCACAATCAAACTCTCTGTAATGCATCGCTGAATCAAATTCATCTTTTAAAACATATCAGTTAAACAAATAAAAACAGAAATTCAATTTCACTGAATAGCTTTCTGAAGCTTTTATAATGGCTCAAAAGAATAAAGAATTTTGAAACAATAAGCTGTAGTTGTATCCAAGTTAAGCTCTATCATGTAAAAGATTCAAATGGAGTTTCTTTTTTAAAATAACTTTTGAAAGTTATTGTAAAAAAATGGCCATACTGGTGGAATTTGATGTTAAAGTTTTATGTCCAATTTAAGACTCACAACTACCAAGAATTCTTCAAGAATCAAGGTTTTTCTAAAAATAAAGAGCTCATACCACTGCGAAAACAAGAGTTGCCATCCATTACCAGTTCTTCAATCATCTCCTTGGCCTTCTGCTGGGCAGTTGAGGACCCAAAGATGAGCACCTCACCTTCATAGTCTCCCTTGTTTATCTGGACAAAACAAAAATAGTTGCATACAAGGGCTAAAAACTAACATGTTACACATACATGCTCCTTTCACAACATTTTTATCAATCATACAAACATACATCCATTTTCTATACCCCTCTATCCCTTTGGGAGGCCGCGAGGGGGCCTATCCCAGCTGTCATCGGGCAAGAAGCGTAGTACACAGTCAGGAGACACACACTCACATTCCCACCTATGGCCAAGTTAGAGTCACCAATTAACCTAAGATGCGCACACACGAGGAGAACATGCAAAAGGTCCTGAGCAGGACGCGAACAAGGAAACTGCTTGCTGTGAGGCAACATCACTAACCCCTGCACCACCATGCAGCCCTCAATCATACAAATTAATGTCAAAATAAAGAAATCTTGATGTTGACTCCAGCTGCAAAAGAATGATGTTGACTTGAACTATTTGGTTTATAATTTGCACAAATGTTAAAAAGTGATTAGACAGCAAAACTGGTGGCCTAAAATTTAAAGTTTGTTTTCATCAAAAGTAGAGGATTTTAAATGCTCCTAAAAAAATACAGACCTATTTAAAATTGCTGATGGTACATTTATGTGGCTGGTACCACTGATAAACCTTGGCTGTGTAGAAAAGTTTTAACCAAGACAGCAATTTACAAGCACTTACCAAGTCCAACATTTATAATTACAGAAAAATCAAAACATTTGTTTATTTGGACAGGAAGGAACTACTACTAAGTAGTGTTAAGTCCTTCTTTAAGCCCTAGGAAGACTAATTGTGCTTAACATTGTAAATTTTACCCCAGATGGCATTGACAACCTGGAGACAAGAAAGCGAATTTAAGTTTAGCAGCTAAACTTAGTTTAAAGCTAATATATGTTGACTTGCCTTGATTCTTGCGCCGCTGCTCTCTTCAAGTTCACGAATTTTTGCTCCTCCTCGACCTTTAGCAGGATCAAAATAAATTCTTAACTCAATTTTTATGTTTTTAACATGAACAGTACAAAGTAAAAGCATAATAAATCGTGGCGCACGTGTAGAACGGCTAGTAAACAGCTGGTGATGTTTGGCAATGTTAGCCATAAGTAAAGCTAGGCTAAGGTTAACTGGCATCTGCTGAGTTAGCATCACTAGGTAATGTAACAGCAACTTCATATCAAAATTGTAACAGTACCATATACTGGGAAAAACGTGAGCTTTTGAAAGGAATACATTTACCTATTATTCTTCCAACTGACCCATTTTCCACATTTATGGTAACAGGTGCGGACTTCCCTTCCCCAAAGCCACGTCTTCCCGGTGGGCCTCGGCGCTCCTTGCTCTGTGTAGACGAACATCTCTCACCTCCATCCCTCTGGCTTCTGTACTCTGGCGTGTCGCCATAACGAGCTCTCCACTCCATCGGGGCACCAAATGTGTTGCTACTTTTTACCCCAAAAGACACCGGATTTTCTCTTCGACCATTATTACCTGGGAACTTCCGTTCACTTTGGACTGATTTTGTCGCGAATTTCTCGATAGCGACGCCGTTTTCGTCGTACTCATCTTCCCAGTCAGACATTTTTTTAGCTAGCACCCTACCGCAAGTGAGCTACACCGCTAACTGAGATTAACCGTCAAGCTGTCAATCAAAACGGTGGTGCCTTCATTTCCTACTTGTCATCTCAACTTCCGACGTTTTGGTCTGGCTTGCCATGACATGGACTTGACCAGTTGTTGAGAAATACAATAGTCATTAACAAGAAATATACAGTGTGTGATTAGATAAACGAATTTTAAACGTCACCAAAAAGTTTTAAGGTTGTAATAGAAAAAAATAACTATCACATACACCACCACTTACGTATTTAATAGTGTAAACATGTAAAATCCAAACTGACACAAAGGGAACATGACAGACCTTTTTATCTTCCTTTTAGCCTACTGACCGTTGTGTACATTTTAATCTCTAAAACAGGGGTGTCCAACCCTGTTTCAACCAAGGTTACTGTAGTCACCTAAAACTTACTGGATTACTAAGATTAAACTGTAAAAATAATTTTAGTGTACTGAAACTAATAACAACGAATCTTTAAAAGAAAACTAGCTAAAAGTTATTTCTGTGCTTACAAAACTAACTGAAATAAAATAAAAGACAAAATCTCCCTTGTTTTAGTCTTTGACTGCAGCAGACTGTCTGATATGTACACCCATGCCTCGAGAGTGTAAAATCACCTGAAATTATTTCAGAAGGCTTCACACGATGGTAATTTTAGGTCTTGAGTTGTATCCAAAATCATATGTGGTCAAACACCATAAAAACACACACAAACAAAACAAATGAGTTAATTTGTTCTTTATTAATGTATAATAAAATTATTTTTGCATTTCTCATCCAGAGAACATAATGTGCACTTTAATAAATTAATTCCAAAGAAATAATGTTAAAATTATCAAGCTTTAAGGCCAGTTGTGTAATAAGTTACTGTTTAAGCAGTAGAGAAAGGGTGTCATTAGCCACAGAAGCCTTATAATGTCTGTGGTTAAAGCTACTTGACTTGTGTGAAATGGATGCTGAACCCAAAATTAGCAGACTGACTTAAAAAATAGGAGTTTTTGAGCCCTGTAAAGAAAAATGGACAGAATTTTAAATGCAAGGAAGGCACCCTGAAGCAATTTACAGAAAATGATTAGGTTTCACAAGGGTAACAATAAATCAAGAGACAACATTTCAACTTGGCATTCAGTTTGTGTACCACCTCTTGCTTCAAAGTAACTGAGAGTTCTGGTTGGCCGCTTTTCCTATGGTATGTAGAAATAGTTAGTACAACAAGTCTACTTGGATGTTAAGCATTAAACTACCAGGTCACGTTGTCAGGCTAGCCAAAAACAGCTGTGCTTTCATTTGATTTCATCATAGCAACCTGCATGTAGAAAATTTCAAAATGAATCTACTACTGTTTACGATTGTCATTTGTTAAAGGACAACAATAATATAATCCAATATAGAATGTTAATTTCCTAAGTGAAGCATGTACCATTAAAAATAAAGGGAAAATAATGTGAACAATGATTTTGAATAAAGAGAGTCATTAGTTCATTAAAATGTATCTTTAAGACTGCTGTGACAGCATATCCCTTGCCATGCAAACATGGAAAAAGTAGCACAAACTTGGATGGAGTATATTTTTTACATGATTCCCAGATCCTCATTAAAGAGCAGGAAAACCAATGTATCATTGGGATGATGGTTCAAATCTGGTGTAAGGACAGGGACATTATAGTGATTTGTAACACAATTTTCAGAAACTACAGAATTTTCAATCCAAATATGGACTTAATGCACCAGCATATTTGTTATTGTAGGGCCTTCATAAGAATAAGCAGGGCAGAGAAAGACAACTACCCATAAACCATATTTTAATCTCAATTATGAATGAATTTTTAGTTTCCGTTTTTATCACCTCCCATCGTACACATTAGCATGCTGCTGTGGACAAGAGTAAACTGAAGTCATGGAAAATATTAACAAGGATTTCTAAATTAGATCCCTCTCATAACACTTCATCTCTTTCAAGAAGTATTCTGGATCAAAAACAGATCATGGTCAGTAAATAGTTGTTTTAGTCTCATAATTATTAATGTACTGTCTGCAACAAGCACCCATTAATAAGACAGGGTTTGTCAAAAAGGTAACCTTAACAGGGTTTATGTTTGTCATAAAATCCCAATGTAAGTGAGTTATCCATATAACTGGCATTACAAGTTTAGACTATCTTCAAATTAGTTCAAATTAGATTATAATAATGTTCACTCTCTTTGTTGGTACCTTTCAGTGGATTTTTTTCATTCAGTACTTTGACATGCATAAGTATATCCAGGCCAACAGAGAATAGGAAGTTGATCTCAACTTGTTGCAACAGCTTTGACATGCAGTTTCTCATGCTAGGCTGAAAAAAAACCCCTCTTTATAAATCACCTGTGATTCTGCACTCAGAACATTAGCATGCAGCTCATAAGCTACAGGTCAAATCAGGTTAGAAATGGTCCAGCACTTGTTAAAGGTGATCCCTAACAGACCATTATCCCCATTGCTTTGCAAAAAATACACTTACTGACGTGTTTCATGGATATATGAACTGCCACAAGCACTTAAACATTAACCAGCATTTTTGTGTTTGGAGAAAATCATTAGAAGAGGTAACTGTGGTTGAAAACATGCTAAGGGATTGACTTTAAACTCTTGTAATTCAGCTTTTCCCATCAAGCCAGTCTGTTTCCATTTTTCATCTTTCATTCATTTGTTTTTGGAATTAGTCCATGCAGTGATATGTGTGAAAGCAGAAGAAAAAGATGACATTGTACATTGCTAAAGACAGACATGAACTAGGGAGAATACATTATTCTTCCCTGTCTTTTAGAAAGTCTTTGAATAAAAGCACTTCTACTTTAAAATAGGTCATGTAGTCAGTCTTTTTCCCTGTGTACTTGGCTTGTTTCAGTAATTTCAGTGGGAGTGCGGACATTTGCATTTGTACAGTGTGTTTATGTGGTGGCTGTGGCCATCGAAGTGGTTTACCTTGAATTTGAAGAGGCATGTTTAAATCCATACATTTCTTACTTGAAACCACTTTTGGTAATAAGACAATTATATATTTTTTTATGGATTTAATAATAAATTTAACCATTAATGCTGCAGCTAGTACCTTGAGATGTCTGTCTGATTTCTGCAGCATCAAGTTACACTCAATGCACCTAATTCACCAATGCCTCGTTCTTAGTGAGAAAGTTCTTCTAAAGCTCTCTTTTAAAGGTTTTTAAAAGGTTCTGATATTCACCAAAGTTTTCGTCACTGTGATTTGTTCTTGAACAAAATCTATGAACTCTCAAGAGCACTCTTATGCATATCTGTGTGCTTATGTGCCAGTGCCAAATTATTACAATACTGTCTTTTATTCAAACATGCTATGTTTGATCTAAACTGCAAAAATGTCAAATTTTAAATGTAAACTAAGCATTAAGGTTAGATTTTTTAAAAATCTAAAATAAAAGTAAAACACTTATTGACAACATAATAACCTAGCCATTCTCAATGCACCCTGTGGTTCCCTCTGGTGCTGTCAGAGGTGCCCTCAAAATGCTTTGCATTAAAAAAAGACCTTGAATTTGCAGAACATTAGTGCACATGATTAAAATAGTCTCAGATACTCTTTACCTGAAATCAGGTAAACACCAGGGTGAAAAGATGATTAGGCTGAGTTAGTATGCACTGCATATGAATCTAGCAGTGTTTTTTTCTTCAGTTCAGCGCTTTCATGGGGTGAGAATGAGTCAAAGTGTATTTTTACATCTTCCTGATTAAGGCTTAACACTTGAGGCGCATCAAAGTGGCTGTCAAAGTGTATTTTTAAGGTCTATTCAACCACTTGTGAAAATAAAGGCATTTTAATCCTTTAAATACTTCTTACAGTAATAATGTCACATTTTATCTGTTAATTACACTATAATCTTTTATCTTGTTGCTGTTGTTGTTTGTTTGTGCTAGCTTTATACTATTGTTATACTATTTTACTATTGCTAGCTTTACAGTATTTTTTTGTCTAATTCTATTTTTGTATATTTATTCCTCTTCTATTCCTGTATTGTTCTTGCACACGAAATTTCTTTGCACATCCTGTGTAATGAAAATAAAGATGATTCTGATTTTATAGAAAGTGCTTTTGATATTTATCTCATTAATACTATGACTAAATGAATCCTTAACAGTCATAAGGATTTAGAATGCTTGTTTTTTTCATATATTTTGTCAGGAGAGATTTGAGATATTTTTAATTTTAAAGCGTTGCCCTTGCTGAAGAAAGGTTGCTGCAATTTTTCATATCTAGGGGTCCTTATAACACTCATCACTGTATTCTGTATGACAAAGTTGGTTGGACTTCTCTGGCACAGAGGCATGATAAACACTTGTATGTTTTCAATTATGAATCCCTGATTGGACATACACCTTCATATACAACACCTATGCTGAACTGGACCACTGGACATGAAAACACTCGATCTACTGACTGTTTAATGCTGCAGGGTTTACTCTGAATTTGGGAAATCTGCTTTTAGCTTTTATGCTCCTAAAATGTGGAAAAATTTACAGGAAACTCTCAAGATTGGCATCTTAGTTTCTCTTGGGCAATTTAATGAAATGCCCTCAAATAATTTCATTTCATTATGTGATTGTTTTAACTGAGTATTATTCTTCTTTTTGTCTGTTTTTTTTTGTGTCTGATTGTATCTCGACATCATTGTAAATGAGGGAAACCTCAATGATTTTTGAGACTTAAATAAAGGTTAAATAAATTACCTATATAAGCACACTGGTATCTAAATGACAAATAATTTAATCAGCTATCATTTTACAGCACCAGAATAAATGTACCATGAAATAAAACTGAAAAAATGTGACATATCAGCCTCTATTTTCTATTTTAGGTTATTTCTGCCCCTAGATTTAACAGTTTCACTTCATCTGGCATCTGTCCCATTCTGATAACAGCATCAGATAAATTGATTCTGATGACAGTACCGTCTAACTGAGTGATATCAAATCTTTCTTTCTGAAATGTAAAATTTATATTAACTACTTGAAATAAATATAATGTTTCAATTTGCCTGTTTGAGTTTGATTTCAAACATTATATCCACAAACTTTTGGCATATGAGGACGTAGCTTTAAGAACACAGGTAAGAATAATTCTGCAGGTTAAGAAGAGATTCATGGGGGCACAGATGGCCCAATGTTAGGGTGCACCCCATGTATGTGGGTGCCCAGGTTCAAATCTGGCTTTCCTACATTTCTCTCCCCCACTCTCTTGTCCCTGTTTCTGACTCTATCCATTTTACTCCCCTATGAACTGAATTTCAGATTGAATGCCCAAAAATATATCTTTTAGGACGTTACTGGTGAATAAGAGCCATCGAGTCAAACTTGATGCTTTGCTTTCTTAAATAAGGAATCAAATCCCAGACTGCTATATAACTCTGAAAATAAAGTTAACATTACTCACAGTTTATTTGTGATGAGATAAATCACTAGATTTATTTTCCTACACTGATTTTTTTAAAAGACGGATGTCAGACTGCAGGCTCAGAAATCACAGTAAACATTCCTTTTTTAGATTCAAACAAGTATAAATTTGTCAACATCTGCCTGAAAACCCTAAGATAACAATATGATCTTATGTACAGTATGAAAAACATAACTTTTGAAAGGTTAAATTATTCTAATAACTACTTTTGACTGTATTGAGACAGAGTCTAGAGTGATTTATTTCAAATAAGGATTATGTTTTATGTAATTATCTAATTTTTATTGCATTTTGTCTAACATGAATGGACCCGCTCCTACATTTTTATACCTAATTTTCTTTAAATCCCTTAATGATGATTCTAGTATCCCATAGAAAGAAGAAAACAGTTTAAAAAAAACAAGCGGATATAATCATGCTAGAAAAAATGTGAAAAAATCACATGTCTTTAAATAAGACATCAATAAAGTAATGGTATTATAATCCTGGTTTGTTTCAGTATAAAAAAAGTTGATAAGTGTGTGTCTGTGTGTGGTTATGCCAGCTGTATGTGTGACTGACTGAGAAAATCTGTGTTTTCTTTGGGGTGAGATGCCACCTCCTCTGCAGTCTGTAAAAAGTCTGAGGGGCCACTGCTGGGCCCCTGGGACAGGAAGTTGAAATGTTCTTCTTCTGGCTCCATTTTGCATTCACTGATGAAGAGTTCTGCTCCATCCCAGTTGCCAAGGTCCCTGTGGGTATCGCCACGTTCACTACCGTTGCTGCTGCTGCTATTGTTGAGCTCTGAGGACAGAGCAGTGGCACGGTTGGTCAAAGGCTGGCTGAGATTGTGCACAGAGAGGGACTTCCCGAGAGTGTTCCCCCAGTCTGAAGCTGTCCCATCTGGGCTGGATGAGAACAGCAGCAGGGGGTTAACCTCCAGGCTCATATGCCTCCTCCAGACCCCCTCGGGTTTCAAGCCCGACTTCTCCCGCAGCTTCACCGAGCCTGCTTTACAGTCCCCTTCCTGGTCAGCATCCACACTCGATTCCACAACAAGAGAAGGGCCCAGACTTCCCTCATCCACCACTACCTCATCCTTCCTTTCATCTGGGACGGGGTCAGCAGGACATCCAAGGTGAGAGGGGTGCACCATGGGGGGCAAACGGAGGGTGAAACCCCCTGTTGAGGGAGGAGGGGGCAGGTCAGGAAAGTGTGCTCTCTTGGAGGTCCCATTAGGGGTGACTAAAGTTGGGTAGGGGCTATCAGGAGGCAGAAGGGGTGATGGGGAGAGCGAGGCTGTGGACGGGGGATAGGATGGAGGTGCTGAGTCTGGGGGACCATCATCATCAGCGGGCGCCAGGATTAACCGTAGGCCTCTTGGGTTGGCGCAAAGAGAACGACGTATTCCCCCATCATTTTCCCCTACCCCTCTGACCGGATCTCCTTCCTGTGAAGAGGGGAGATCCCTGCCTGTGATGGAGGTGTGGTAGTCTGAGATGTGACGCTGATGGTTGTCCAGCTCAAACAGGGGCAGGGATGAGAGGGTCAGCGCTGACGGGCCTTTCTGAAGGACTTGGCGGTAAACATCCAGCAAAGAGTCCAGCTTTGATTCAATGGAGGTAACCTTGCATAGAAAAGACAAAGAGAGGTGGATTATTTTAATCTATCATTTCTGAATTTTTCAAGCTACTTCACAGGAAGGGGCCATACCCACAGAGCTTTAATATTCTTTAATAGTATTTGAGGAACTTCCCTGGAAATCAACCCATTTCACTTCTACACTAGAATATTGAAATGCTTTATCATCTTCATTACGGGAAACACGTAGTCTCTGTTTGTGGAAAAATGTACACTGAACAAAGTTTTTCCTTTTTTTCCTGACCAATATTTGTGTCTTTCTCATATTTGTCATCCTTTTTCTTTCTCTGAGATCTTCATTAAATGCAGCCAAGTTTGACACTAATAATATCAAGGAAATTACAATAAAAAAATGTAAAAAGTAAAAATCGATGTAGCCTCAGTGGTGTCACCTAGTGGTTTCTGTAGAGGTGTTATAAAGCCCAATGATAGTGGTTGCAGTTTTAAAACTAACTATACCTAAGGTTTGATTTCTCTTTAAACCCTAATTACAAAAAAGCTGGGGCACGATATAAAATGTGGATGAAAACATAATACAATAATTTGCAAAAAAACTTTTCAACCAAAATCCAACTGAAAACAGAACAAAGACAAGATTAATTCCTGCAACACATCCCTAGAAAGTTGGCACAGGGGCAAGAAAAAAACTGGGACATTTGTGGAATGCTTAAAAACATCTTGGACACAAAGAGAAAAAGTGTCATCCTGATTATTATCAGTGCAAAGTTCAAACGCTAAAAACCATCTGTGATGGTATGGGGTGTATTAGAACTCACAGCATGGGTAACTTGCACATGTGTCAAGGCATCATTAACCCCTTAAAGCCTGAAAACACAAATTATAGCAAGAAAATTCTAATTTTTTTGGAACTGAAATGTTTATTTCACTTTCTACTGAAACCAAAAAACATTCAAATTTCCATAAAATTTAAAATTTAATATTTATATTTTTTTGTATATCTTTTGATACTTTGGGTGTTTTTGGTAAATGATAATCCACTTGAGGGCATTTTTTTAATCATTTTTCAGATTGTACTCAAAAGTTTTTTTTTAGTAATTTATGATCATATTGATTAGATAAATGTATGTATCAAATATGCGACAACAGGCTTTGAGGGGTTAATACTGTGACTATATACAGGTTTTAGAGCAACCTATATTTTCATCAAGAAAGTATTTTTTCAGGGGCATCCCTGCTAATCTAGGCAAGGCAATGCCAAGCTATACTCTGCATGAGTTGCAACAGCATGGCTTCAAGATTGCAGGTACAGGTCTAGCCTGCATGCAGTCCAGATCTGTCACCCCTCAAAAATGTGTGGTGTTTTTGAGGCACAAAATACGACAACAGAAATGTACATAAGGCAAGAATGGTAAAGAATTCCACTTTCAATACTCCAACAATTAACATCTTAAATCCCTAGACATTTATAGAGCACTGTAAGAAGAAGGTGATGTTACACAACAGCAGGCAAAACATGCTCCCATCTTTGTTTTCATCTTTGTTTACAAATTCAGAATGTGTACATATTACCAGATAAATAAATACGTAAAAACAACGTCTGTTTATCAGTATGAAATTATGTTTGGTAGAAACAGGCATAGAGACACCTCTGATTAAGATTCGCTCTTTACCTTGATTTAGTCATAAAGGATGAGTTATAAAAGATATCAACCCCTGATGGAACATTTTGATAAAAAAAAATGAGCCAATGAGACTTGTGATGTAATGGGGATTTTTGACTTGTCTGCTGAGCTTTCTGTGAGTTTTTTAAAGTGATGGATTAATGGTGGACTTATTTTTCATCACTGTGGCTGCAGGGAGATGCTGCAGTGGCTTACCAAAGTTTGTTGAAAGGTATAAAGCATGCTATTGATTGTGATTAAAAGAAAAAAAAGTGCACTAATTGTAGTAGATCATAATAAATTGCTATTAATCGTGACAGCCCTAAATATTTCCCAATCTACTAATGTGGATTAACAGCATATGTGCACTCCTTGTAACAACATGAAGTTATTGGGCAGAAAGGCCTTGGAAATTAATGTGTTTACGTTGTATGTCCTCACCTGTCTCTCCACTTTACACACACGTCCCAACATGCTCATCCCCTCCAGGGAATCTCCATCTGGATGCAGTTTGTCCCTCAATTTTTTATCCACAGGAATCTGGCCTTTTCCCAGAATTTGATCCACCCTGATACACACAGACACAGATATCAAGGTCAATATGATCAAAAATACTGATGTGGTAATGTAAGTAGGCACCCAAGCTTCATTCCAGGTTATCCCAATAACAAACCTAAAGCAGCAGTAGGATGTTTAGATTAGGGTTAGTATTTCACCCAACACACATGACATGGCTGTGTCAATGCCCTAAAGTTAAACAATGTAAATGGTACTGTTCCAGGAATAAAGGAGAACAACATCTTCAGACTGGATCCCATACAGTGCTCCATTTGTAAGGTTTTACCGTGGGCTTTAAAATTAAAATACATTAAAAAATCACAAGAAAAGGCATCCAGTAACAATCCATAGAAACGAAAACAGAAGGACAGAGCAATAACTATGAGCACTATGTATATAAATTTGGATTACAATAAAAAACACCCAAACATTTAAAGCAGAGACCACGTTGAAGAATATGGGTATAAAAGGTATCTGAAGTTTAACAAACCTTTCCTCAAAAAGTATTCAAAGCTTTCACCTAAATTCTATAGGCTAAATAAGTTTAAAACAGAAAACAGAGTGTGACTTGTTGAAAAATTTCTTTATCTCTGTTTTTACAGCCTTTATTTGATTTTCTGTTTTTATTATGTGTTTTTACTTCCTTTTATTGATTTTATGGTGTTTTATTTGCTTGTATTTCTTCCTCCTATTTTTTTATTTATGTGTTTTTACTTTGGAGAACTTCAATTCTTTTAAAATGTGTTTTATAAGTGAAATGGAATAGATTGGATGTTTCCCGCCTATTTTTGCCACTATTTTTTGCCACATTTAATCAATTTTGCACAGTTATCATCCATTTTTGCCTCTTTCTTTTTTACCAGTTTTTGCCACAGTTCAAACCCTTTTCATCTCTTTTCCTGCCCAATTTTGCAAAATTAAACAAATTTTGCCACTTTGAACCCATTTTTGCTTTTCTTTAAATCCCATTTTAACAACTTTTCCCCCCTTTTTAGTCTCTTTTAAAGCATTTTTGCCAATTTCTGACTACAGGTGCATTTGTTGATCCATTCTTGCCACTATTAACCTCTTTTCACAACTTTTTACCCCTATTTGTGGCCAATTCTACTGTTACTGCATTTTACTATTTGCATATTTTACATTTTTGCCATTTTAAAAATCCACTTTCACCACCTTCCCCACCCTTTTTTGCCACATTCTAATCATATCATAAGGAAAGTAGTTTACATTTTTTAAAATGCTATAGACAATGGCATCAATAAATAAAAATCTATTTGTTGCTTTGATAAGAATTGTTATCATTCAGGTAAAATAATACAATATAAGTTATCACAGCTTTACTTGAAAATGGTCCATGATTTTGTTGACCTCCTTGGGCCCTAAATTTGTCTGGGCCCCAGGAAGTCCCCCCCCCCCAATGGGTGGCCGTGTTGGCAGATATTATAAAGTGAATTATCTGTATCACCAGATATGAAAGTTTCCTCTGATTTTCAAAACCAATATTTTTTCCCCCAAAAAATCTGCCTATATCTGCTGTAATTGTCGGCTTTACAAACAAATAAGTTATGAGTTTTAGGCTGGACCAACAGCCTAAAACTCACTTTTTCTCTATTCATCATCATCCATACACTTTGAAATGAAAATGTGTGACTAAAGGACTGATGTTTTAAGTCTAAACTAAATCAGTATCAGCTAAATATAATTTGTAAATATCGGCATATTAAATATTGTCAAAATGCATTATTGTGCATCCCTACCACAAACCCTTAAAAAGGATGAGTTAGTGAAGTTAAAAAGTGATCTCTTTTTGATCTCGCAAGCTAAAGCCAGGAACCAGGAAGCATCTCACACATTATTTTAATGTATCCACCACAAAATGCATCAGTTAATCTCACACAGTTAGCAACAATCCCACTTGATCACAAATGGAAATGTTTCCCCTCTTTGTCAATGGGACAAGAGAAGAAGAAAAGAACTATGAACAGTGTCTAATGAAGCAACAGGGGGGGAAATGTTTGTGATTGTGTTTGTATTTATGTTAGTATGAATTTGTAATCAATGCAAATGTGTCAGACCTAGTTATTACACATTTTACCAAATGGATGGAGGTGGAGTATTTAGAATTAACATTTATTAGGCTTTTATTTCAAAACCTTTTTCTGGGTGTGTCTGTCTAATCTTGTTAATAACATTATAAAATGCAAACTCCAACCATGTGGTATTAGAAGAAAGACATGGTGTTTAATTGTATTTCTACAAGCATGTCTGTTGTGATTTGACACTTTTAGGGACTGCAGGGGAGCTAATGGTGCCTATGGGGACAACTAATGTGATTCTAGCATGGGTTCAACTTAAATTAGTGAAATTAAAGTAACCCTGAGCCAGGAGGCTTCTTCTTGTTGTTGGTGTAATAATAGTGCAGAGCAGGAGAGGACATGTTCCGGGATCGGCTACTCAGGCTGGGACCAGAGCTCGCTGCACTGGCCAGTCTGGAGACAGGAGAAAGACTGGGTCAGATTCATCACACTCCCACAACAAAGCACACATACAAACTGGAACTACACATACACACAGAAGCATGAAGCACAGGTGGATAGATGATCAAATCAAGTCCAACATTATTTAATAACAAATGACATAGTCGTGTAGATAAACACAGAGGATACAAGTCAAAGTGGCAAATATGGGTTAGATAAATAATTTATGTTTTCAATTTGTCTTTTCCATATTGCCATGATGGTGTGATGATGTTACATTCAGCTTTTCTAATCAACAACTGTCCAAACCTGCTATAATACAATATTAATAAAGAAGACTTACAGTAACAGAGACTAGTCTGTGCATATCTACAGTTTATGCCAATAAACACACACCATACTAGCCTTCAGGTTCAGAAAACAAGCTCTATGTTATTCCCAGGAGGTACTAATAGCAACTCAGGTAACAGCTACAACACTGCCATTCACACAGCATAGATGTAAGTCACACTTCCTTTGAAAAGTTTTGTTTTAATTATGTGAAATACTTTAAATCCTGCATCAAACCATTTTGACTTGGACAAATTAAGTGTACTATTTTCTTATGTTCCTACTTATATCAATCATATCATGAAATATTAAGAGAATGAATGTCATTGTTTTTGATCAAATGTATCTTCTCGTTCATGACCATGTTGCCACAGTGAATCAAAAAAGTGATTTATACAATTTTCTGCTGTCTGTACCATAAATCATCCAGGATTATTTTAGCATACTTCATCTATCTATGACTACAAATAAAAACCTAAATTCTAAAAAAAAAAGTTAGGACATCATGTACATGTGAATTGAAACAGAGTACAGTGCCTTGCAGATTATTTTCAACCTTTATTCACAAGTGAACAGTGTGCTTATAGAGAGAATGACTGTCCTCCAAGAAAACTTGCTAACACAGAAAACGTCATTTATGTAGCTCTGTTGCGTTAGCTGTGTAAGCTATGCAGATAATGTAGCCATGTAGCTAACATAGCCTGTGTACTATAACTAAGCTCACAAAGCAGCTATGTGAGCTATGTGAGCTACGTGAGCTACGTACCTATGTCATCTACACAGTCCAGGTGGCTTTAGCTATGTTTGCTAAAGCTCACATTGCTACTGTGCTAAAGCGAACTTAACTACATTGGTCTATGCAGGGTCTTAATAATGTAGCCAGCGTAGCTATGTTAGCTTTAGCTAAAGCTAGTGAAGCTAAAGTTAGCCACTGTTTGTGTAACTACTTTTAAAATGGGTCTATATGATTTAACCCCAGATAAGACTTCTGATTTTCATCCAAATTTCTTTATGAAAGGTTGCTTAGTCTGTAATGATTGCAATGTGGTTATTTCACGAATATAACTGCCAGACTTTGTTGATGAATAAAGTTCAATTTCAAAGAAAGAAAGTCCAAAACCAGAAAATACATTGTACCGGCTAATTACGGCACTTCCTTTCTGATACAGATGAACAGTCTGTGAGAATGCCATCTGAGATGAACTGTCTGCAGCCTGCAGGCTTTGGGGTATGAATTCTCTTCCATTATTGCTTGATGTATATTTTTAATGGGATGTGTTGTGGTACTCTCCTGCTGAAATAAGCATGTCCCTGAAAAGGATGTTGTCTTGATGAATTAAATTTTTTCAAAACCTGTTGGTGCCGCTCAGTGAGTGTTGCCTTCACAGATGTGCAAGCTATTATTGCCAAGGCATCAAATTACCACTCCACCATCACAGATGATGGCTTTTGAGTCTTGTGTTTGTAAGAGTCCTTTTCTTCTTTGGCCTGAAGGACCTGACAGCAAATTTATGGAACATGTTGAGGGCATAAAATTAGAATATGTGTATACTCTATATAAACAATACATTTTATCATTTTGGTCATTAAGTATCTTGTTTTTTTTAGCTGTATCCAGTTGAATTTAGTAGGTTTTGCAAGTCAGTGCATTCTGTTTTTACCCATATTTCATGCAATGTCCTAACTGTCTTTAGAATTGGGGTTTGCAGGTTAAAACAAGCAGTGAATATTACTTCATTTTGCACTACTGGTATCTATAATTCCTCTTTGGGTTGTGAAAATGTGTCTTAAAAGCCAAAGTATTATCAAAAGTACAAAAAATAAGCAAAAGCTCAACAATTGTGAGGGACAGCAAACACTGACTTTCACACTCTATGTTGAATCTAAATCAGCCCTAAATCCAAATTCAGTTGTGTAAATGGGAGAACTACATGCAAGGATGATGAGGGTTTTTAAAAAAATGCAAACCATGTATACAGATGCTACTTGACTAACGTGTGACAACATCATAGTTTGGTTATGTTAGCAGGAAATACGACAAGCAGAACAGGTTGGGGTGTGGTCTAACCCCGGTGAAGACTGTTTCCTCCTGGCCTGGCTGTAATATAAATGCAGGGAAGGAGAGGAAAAGGTCTTGTTGCGGCTGCTGAAAGGTCTTGGAGGGGGACCCACTACTGTGTCTAGTCTGGGAGAGAGAGGGACAAACATATTCAAATACATAACATATGACTGCACATAATTCAAGGTAAGATCAGGGTACAAGGGGTTAATTTAATCCCGCGGGAAACTTTTGAGTGAAACTTTTGAAGCAGCAATGACAGCAACATCCTGTTAGTTCTAGTAAAGAAAAAAAACTCTTAATAAACATTTAAGGTATGTAGTGAAATATCAAAAAAGAGACATTTTTTAATTAAAAAAGCAGGAACTAACTCACTGACCTGGTCTGAAGGCTCTTGATGCGACAGAGCATGTCCAGATGTCCTGCAGAGTACTGCTCTATGACATCCTTCACATCATACGGACGCAGTGTCTCCTTAAACTTCTTTTTGGCCACATGGAACTTCATGATCCTAAAAATACACATAAAAACACACACAAATATACACACTAAAGTACATACAGTAGACAAAAGAGTCAGAGAGGAAGATAAACACTTACTGAGCACAGATGTAATTACTACAATCATCCACTAGATGGTAGCAGTGATTTTGGAAAACCAACAGAATAAGCTGTGTAATGTCTCACTTGTTGATCTTTTTTTGGAGTGAAATAAAGATAACTTTGTTAAAGGATTGTATACTTTAAAGAGTATGTACTGGGAAACCAAAGCTCCCTTGTTCCCTTGTCAGTTCCATAACAGCCATGATGAGTGACTTTGAAACTTGAGCGTACCCTTCTATCTCTTTCTATTTAGCAGACAGAACCACCGCTGTGTGAATAATATTGATACAGGTAAAAGGATCTATTAACTAGGTGCATTTGGATTCCCTAATGACTTCTGCTTTTCTCCAGTTGCCTGTTTTTCTCACTGTCTAAATGGAAACAATGTTGACAGATGACCCTCTGTAACAACAGTCCTGACCAGGGAGGGGGTGTCCAACCGTCAACCCGACACCCTGGGAAAGCCCTGGGCTCTGGCTGCCCATGGAGAGGGCCTGCTGGGTGGGCAGGCAGACTGGGGTTGGGTGGTGGTACTGATTTGTTTTTGTGTGTGTGAGTGGAGAAACAGAGAGGCTGGGAATAACGGGAGATTGACAGTGACTTCACAATACAACAAGGGAGGGTTTTGTCATGTCTTATCATTGTGTAAATATGCAAAGATGACGGTATTATAGGAACGTTAATGTAATAGTAAAACCAAAACTATAATTTAAGAGGAAACATTAAAAAGAAGACATCTTTCATTTGCATAAAATGGCTATATTGTGTGTTTATACACAGTATAATACATACAGTATGAAAAGATTCAACATCATATGACATAACAACATGAAATACAACAACGTAGATACTATACAATACGATACAGTACAACATATGATATGACAACATACCATACGCAAGCCCCTTTAAAAGGAGAGAAAGGGGAGAGCTTTCCGCAACCCAGCCAAATAAGCAAAATCATGGTCCATTGTTGAAAATATAAACCCTTTTCTTAAAAATAGAATTAGTGATGAAAGTGATGAAAAGTGGTTACAGACTGGCAAAAATGAGTAAAAGTTAGAGTTCAAGGAAACAAAAAATGGGATAAAAGTGGCAAAAAGGGGTTAAGAAAGTCAAAATGGGCCAACAATGGGCAGAAAAATGGTGTGAAGCAACAAAAAAGAGGTTCAAATTGGTTTAAACTGGCAAAATGGGCAAAAAGTGGCAAAATTGGGTGAAAAGTGGCAACAACGGACTGGGGCAAAAATGGTTAAAAAGTATTTTCTTTAAATGGGCAGCTAAAGTAGTGAAAGGGGGTTAAAAGTCACAAAAATAGGTCATGAGTGGCAATGAATGGACAACGACTGACAAAAAAAAATTAAAAGAGGCAAAAAAATCTCAAATATTGAAAAAAATTGTCACAAAAATGGGCGGAATCAGTGAGTTATAAAGTGTCACTAAAAGTAATTTGAATAACAGAACCCACCAATAGCTCAACACACTTTACAGCTCCAAAATGAAAACAAAAACAAACAACATGATACAGTAAGATACGATATGTAGTAATGTATGTATGTAATGTATGTAATGTAGTTTATGATATGATACAATATGGTACAATACGACAATATATGATACTGTACTATCTCATACCATCTCATAATATCTCATACCATACCATACCATACCATTTCATACAAGATCTGATACGACAACATACAATGTGCAATGTGTGATGCAATGTAATAAGATATGATATGATGTGATATGCCACATTGTATAATTTATCTTATGGTAAAGCTTAATTCAATAGGATACAATATAATACAGTGTCTTACACTTTAGTTTTATTAGATGTAATTTATAGATTCTGTTGCACTGAGTAGTAAGGGTGGTCATTTTTATAATAAAAAAATGTGGGGAGGGTAAGAAGAAGCAGTGGGGTGAGAGAATCAGTTGGCGCCAGCTAGATAAACATCTACTCACAGGGTGCTGGTGCCAGTGTAAAAGAACACACACGCACACACACACCTACACATATTGTGAAACTCCGCTTGAAACACCCGCAGGCTAACCCTAAAGCCCACCAGAAAGTTGTATTGATAAAGAGGGAAGCATGGAGAGTAAAAGAAACTGAATTAGAAGAAGGCTGTGCTTTAGGGAACTAAACACCATGTGAACCTCTGCAATCCTGTGTGCAAATATGTTTCTTCCATCCAGAATTACATGTGTAAAGGAGGGAAAAACAACAGTGTGTTATATTACTGATTCAGGACATTACAGACTGTTAGACTGTAAGGCATAATGAGGGTTTGAAACTAAAAACTGAAGCATGTAACATATTGAATTTATCATATTCTTACAGTCACTATTCACAATAAATTCTCATTAGTTTTCCTGTTAGACAGCAGTATGTAGGTGCGCATACATTCATTTCCATTCAGTCTTTCAGTGAATCATTCATGAAGTTTAAAATCAATAGTTACAGATCATACACAGCCCATCATTAAAACTGCAGGGCTAAACAAACCATCACAAAAGGTGACCGGGTTTCAACATTTACTCTGTTACAGAAAAGCAGTCACATATAACCAACAAGGAGGAGGTGGGTCAGTGACATCACTATTTGGCTGGTAATTCATAGCTTCAGTGAGCTGTCACTGTGGTTTTAGAATCAATGGACTCAGTGGAGGTGAGAAAAGGCCTGAAGGGAGGAATTAAAACAAAGTCACTAATCAATAGGATGACCTTTGTCGTTTCCAGGAGCCGTAAGATGGATAGAATTTCATAATTCAGCCAATCAGATAAGCTGCAAGGCTTTTGCTGCACACGCAGCCAACAGAAAACCCTTTTCTCGGTTCCAGCAAATGATCAACGCTTCATGAAGTCAGAATCTACAGATCATCAACAGATAGCTAGAAATGGACAAAACACCTCATCAGGGGAGTAGTTACAGCTTAATTTGTATCTAGATGAAACGTGCTGCTCTATAACAATCAATAATGATTTTTTGATTCAGAATTAGGGCTGGGCGATATATCGAGTATACTCGATGTATCCCGGCTTTTGCCACCCACGATGTATAAAATGACTATATCGCGAGTATCTAGTGTAAATTATGTGTTAAGTTTTGATGTTTTATGTTTTGAGCCGTCAGCGTGCATCTCTCACAACAGAGAGCTCACTCTCTCTCCTGCACGGCTGCGCCCATCCAGAAAACTCCTGTGCCCATGCGCATCAGCGGCGAGAAGCAATGAAAGAGGAAGGTAAACAGAGCAGCATGGCTAGTTAGCGGGGAGTTAGCTGACTTTTGAGACAGCAAGAAACAATGCTGGATCTGCAGCGTTGAGCAGTCGTTCAACTTTGAAAAGGAAGAGGTCTAACTCACGCGGTAATCGTTAAAATATGCCACAAGATGACTCAGAGACAACGGCAGCAGTAACACAACACGTCGCTAAAGACATGCGCCCAGTGTTGTTGAAAAGACACTTAACCCAGAATATGAGATTTACCTGGGCGTGAGCATTTTGCTGAAAACTCCCTGCCAGAGTCATACATTTTAGAGAGAAGACAGCCCAGCAGCAGACAAATGTGATCCACTTCTCCTCAACTACGGAGACTTATCTCAGCCTTACAGTTTAAAACACAGACAACAAGAAGTTAAAATGTTCCTGCCTCCAGACAAGCTTTTTCCCCTATGATCACACAGGACAGTTTCTTGAATAAGGTCTAAAGACACTCTCATTTTATAAACTTGTCAGAAACTGCTCCAGCATTCATCAGCACAGATAATGGACTAATACAATCACAGCTGTGAGCCTGAATGGTGGACTAGACTGCAGGATTTTGGCCATTTACTGCATGCATGATTGATGAGTTCCAAGTAGGTTTGCTTCACCTTAATGAGGAAAATAATCATTTTATAGTCAGCATTAGTAAACATAACATAGAACACATTTCAGGACTTTCCATACACTGTAAAAGACCGAGTATTTCATGATTTAAGTATTTTTGATTTATTAGTAAAAGATTGAATGAAGTCCCTTTCAAAATAAAACTGCCACATTTGACTTTATATTGATTTTTACTTTCTGCAAACAATTGTATTAAAAATCCAATAGAACTGTCTATTTTAATAACCAAACTAGTGTCATTTGGGGCTAAATTAAACATTATACAGCTGCTGAGAGGCCATTTCAAAATATCGCGATATATATTGTGTATCGGGACAAAGCAAAAATATATCGGGATATCAATTTTAGGCCATATCGCCCAGCCCTGTTCAGAATAATTAAAAAATATATAAACTACTAAAAAAGTAACTTGATCTGAAGGCGCTATGTTTGTTCTGCCCCAGCCCGAAGAAGCATAAAGTGAAATGCTCCTTAGACCTACTGGATGCAAGAGCTAATTGAAGACTCCTGTTCACAAATCCCTCATGTTAATCTATGTGGAGCACACTTTGTACAGGGAAGGCTTAGAAAGCTTTATGTATCAGCAATGGATACCTGCTGATCACTTTACGAGGCGTAAGCATTGCATTTTTGACAGCATGTCTGCTCTGCAACAGAAGCACTGAATGGGCCAGCACTAAAGCTAACAAGTGCTGGTGTTACAGTTTAAAACATGACCCTCTTTACTGGTGACTTTCAAAGGCATTTTGAAAACAAAGAGGTATTCACAAGGATGGCTACCTCACCACCAAGACCTCTGTATGCTCTAAGGTCACTCTACCTGTAGGAGAAATGCCTCCTACAGGCAGACGAGTTGGCAAATTTTTCATGGGCACAACCCATATACTCAGCTCTGCTGCTCATCCCACAAAGGCATGTTCCTTACAAATGTTGCACCATTCTAAAGGGAAATCAACAGGCTTTTCAACGGAATAAGATTTATTGCCAAAAAACATTGTTACAACAGAGAAATAATCTACCAAACACAAATTTCCTTACTTTTTGGGCTAAGTTTAGTAAGAGATGTGTCTAAAGAGCCCAGAACAACTGTGAAGACACAAGTGAGTGACTTAGCCAAGTCAGGAATTGTAGTCTCAAAGAAACTAATTTTGTCCTCATCTGTAATCAAAATAGACAACTTGGCTCCTTTCTAATGCACCTCTTGCCCCTACAATTTAGCCCTACCTCTATGTTATGCTAAAACAAGATGGCTGCTCAGGTTAGGGGTAGAGGTAAATATTCTCCATAGCCTATGTTGTTAAAACTGTATGAAGGGAATATTTCTAGAGCTCATCAGCTTTGATCTTATATAAAGGCTAATAGTTGCACATAATGAGACATGACCAGGGGTGTGGCCAGGTTGACTGACAGGTTGTATAAAGTTTGTTTGCTAGGTGGCTAAAAACAATCTCTCTAGAAACAGTAGGAGGCTTCAGACTGTCCATGTTTTCTACAGTCTACAGTTACATTATGTTCCAGACGACTTCTTCACTGGGAGAAATACATTCCTCTATACTTGACATGACTACATGGTTGCTAGGCAGCTAGAAGGTATTTCAAGGGCCGTCACTGCTCCGGCGCAAGAAACTGTCAGGTGGCTGTATTCCCCAGTTTCTAGTTTTTGTGCTGGCAGCTGCTCCATATTTACCATGAGGACAGCAAATATTTTTATAAAATGCCAAACTCCTTTTAAACAGAGGCAGTAAATAAAAAGCAATAACCATGGAAAATCAAGTCTGCTTGCTTTTTGGCTGGCAAAGTGCAGGTCCTAATGTAATTAACAAAGACGTGTTAAACTTTGTGAAGCAGTAGCTCACCTGACGGCCCTGATGACGGTCTTGAGCGTTGAAGACAGATCCTCCACTGTAACGTCACAATGGCAGCCTCTCTCATCAAAGGAATCTTCTGTGGACATGCCTGCATCCACTGAGACAGGTCAGACAGACGTCTCATTAATAAATATAGACCTGTGTTAAATTGTTTCCAGTCTTTAAACTTATAAAAATGTCTCTGCAGAGTGAGTATCGACAGGAGTTGCCAAGAATGTTTCAAACCCGTGCTCCTTTGGCTTTTAGGAGGTGAAAATTTATGCACTGCTTGGAAAGCGTCTTTAGGAGTGGGCAGCATTTTGCCATCTCAGCTATGCTCAATGAGAGAAGGAGGTATATTTATCCTTAATACTGCCAATAATTATGAAAGCTGCAAAGACAGACAGTCAGATATTAAAAAGTAGGAGAGGAGGAGGAAAGGAGGAGAAAAGATGAGAAGAGAGAGGATAATGTTGAATTGCTTATAAGAAGTTTTCAAATAAAACTTTACCAAGAGTTGAAACAGAGGGCTTGTAAAACTGCTGATATTTCATTTACTAATGTATAGTGTAGGGGTTTCTAATCAATGTGATGAAAAACGCTGGTGTACAACATACTTTGTTTGCAATATTTAAGCCGGGATTAAACATGCATGTCATTTATCATTCTTTATACCCAGGATTTTTGAAGAGATGACAAGGAAAGTTCAGAGAGCAACCAAAAAAGTCTGCTTGTTTAATCCCATGAAGAAAACAGTATTTTTGCGACAATTTTAAAAATGTACATTTGTTGCTTGATTTGTCTTCATTTTGTGTCATCTTGTTCACTGATTCAGGGATTGTCTTTAAGGTATATGATTAATGGTCAATCTTTGATGTAAATGTTATTTAAATGAGATAACTCCCTTAACCAGTTGGGTTTTCCTCATTGACTCCATGTTAGTATCCACACTAGCTGATAGGGACGGGTGTTTGAGTGCTCAAGTGCTCAATGTGTTGGCAATCTTTGCTTGAGTTGTATTTCATTACTCATGCACTGTGCACACACTGTTTCAAGCTGCAATATTTTGACAGATTAATGTTAAAAGCTATGTCTCTGTCTGTATTGGCATAGTGAGCAGGATTATAGCTTCAACAACTGCTTTGCAACAGCTACAGTAACTCTCACAGGACACATTGCTCAATAGGCAAACAGACATCAACCTGTTAGCACCAAGTAGCATGTCACTTGCAAGCCTGCCCACAGAGTTTGCTGGGCTCCTAAAAAGCTCCGTAAATATGTCTGCCCCAGTTGTGATTCATTAATTATATTAATATTAAGACTGAATGATTTGCAAAAATAATGGAATTGCATTTTTTTCCCCAAATATTGTGATTTAATATGAGATTATTCTTGGGTTAATCTTGTGTATTGTTTGACAAATTCAAGCAATAAATAATTCCATAAATAAGACCATGCGTATTAAAAACAATTAAATTATTTCTGAAGCAATTAATCCATAGTAGCATAAATCTGAATATGGGGGTGCAACAAGCTTTAAGCTATAAAAGAGGTGGCTGCGGTGGGGGAGGTCAGGCTGGCTACCAGCTGATCGCAGCTGAAGTATGACTTTCATGAAGTAACGCTAGGCTTCATCAGTTTTACATAGAATGAGCTAACTATTTTTGCTCATATTGCAAATGTGATTGCATTTGTTTTGTTTAAGGGGGTTAGCATTTTAATGTCTCTCATTTTGATTAAGAAAAAACATACATAAAACACAAAAAGGAGGATTTTTGTTAACCATTACAAAAAAAATGACACTTGAATGTTTGCATAATTTGCGTTAAATCTCTACCGTTGCAAAAAAATTGATTTATTAAACTGGAATTTTGACACATATTAAGGTAAAGAAATATTGTAACTTCAGCGATTTGAAAATTGCAACAGGCTATATTGCGATTTAACCTAATTTGTGATTATTATTAATAATAATATTAATAGTAGTGATTATTAATATGATTTAAAATAAAATATGGTTAACTTTACAATGGACTATGGTTTGCAGACCTCCATGGGCTCCCATCTGGCTAGGCCCAAGAAAGCTCTCTCCTTTTCCCTCCCTTATGAGCGACCTTCACTCTTGATGGTACTAAGGTGGAGAAGATTACCCTGCTCATAACAAAACAGGTGACTGGAGATTAGTTCACACTTTGTTTTGTGGAAGAGGGAAGCTTCTTCATTTGTCTTTGTTTCTTAAGCCGGTGTAAAAAGCCACCATCATGGCTATCAACCATGTTAGCTATTCTATCTCAGAGTTGTGTTTTTTGGACTATGGAAGAGTTAACGACAATGACTGAAAAAAGTTTAAACTGACCAGTATATACTGCAGAGCTTTGTGTTGATGTTTTTCACATTTACTCATTTAATAACCTTCAGTTACATAATCATCTCTTTTATCATTTAGAGCTGGGATTTGCAGTGCTGAAAATGTTGTGGTCCACCAGCAGCCCAGTGTAATGTTTATTTCCACCTTAATGTTAATGATGATAAGCAAGATCTTGAAAGTACTCAAAAACACAATCCACATTAGTAGATACAATCATTTATATACCCATTTTAAGCTTGTTTCAGTGATTTGTCATATCAACTGGAAATTCAAACTCAGATTTTATGTGTAAAAGACAAGCTTTCACCTTTCCTTTTACTATAATATATGAAAAGGAAATTCAGTAGTCTTGTTAATTGTCTCTAATGATAATTTCCTTATATACTGACGAATTATATCTCAGGAAGGTTGAAATCTCAAGTTAAACATTAAAAAAAATTCCTGGATTGGAGGAGGTTTTTGGCCCTCTGGTGGTTCAGTGAGGTTTAAAAGTGATATATGACACCTATTTTATGCTTTTTAACCAAATTCCCTTTAGTCTTAATAAATTGTCTGTGTCATAATTTGGTCAAAGTATTATCTGGATCACGGATAAAAGGCATTTTTTGGCCTTTATCAGAACAGTCAGATTTGGTGTCTTTGTCTTTTTCTGTACATAACCTTTAAGACAGTGAATCAAGGTGATTTTCTTGATGGTCATTTACAGCTAAGCTGTTGCACACTCACCATCTGGGACAACATTACGAGTCTGGCTCTTCAGCCTTAGCGACGGCCTAAACCGGGTCCGATCGTTAAAGCTCCAGCTCTTCTGCACCTTGGCCGGGCTGCCACCAGTCAGCTCAGCACCGCCTCCTACCTCGTTGCCGGGGGAACATCGTTGGCGGTCATTAATGGACGTCTGTCTGCTCTTCATGCTCTGACCACGGGGGCTCGCCATCCGGACCCGCTCCTTAAAACTTAACTTTTGACTGCAGGGATGTGAAAGGAGAGGACAAGGACGATGTGGAAAAGTGGAGATTTGAGAGTGATCGAAGAAAGGATCCATGGGTAGATGGGAAAAGAAAGAAAAGAAAAGGAGAATATACGGGGAAGTGAGTTTTGTATGAAGTTGATAGAGAAAGAGAGTGTGGCAGAGTTCAGGATTGATAGAGAGACACAAAGAGAGAGAGAAAAAAGAATCTGTCAACACCTATTTCCCCACAGAGAGAGAAGAGTTCAGAGCGCAGACACAGGGCAGTGTTCTGTCTTTTCCTTCAGCCCAAACATCATCCATCCAGCTGACATGCCCAAAACACCAGGAAAAAGCCAGACTGCCCACCAAGCCACCAAAACAAAACCAGTATTTGATCCTGTCGTGCTTCAATCTTTGCCCTGATAATACAACATGGATCCATCATTGAAAAAAGAGATTTTTAAGGTGATATGTTATCTAAGGTAACCAAAGTGAAAGACTTGACATGGGTTTTTACTTTCATAATATGACAGTTTGAGTCAAGGTTTGTAATTAAATCCAAATAACCAGTGATCCAACAGGAAGCAGAAGAGTTGATCAGAAATAAAGCTCTGTTGTTCTCCATTGTTTACTTTAGAAACACCATACTATTGACTGTATTCACATGGTAGCCATTTTCCTCTGACGTAGCTCTGAATGGGAAGTTCAAATCGTAATATATCATAAATGTTATCTGCTGTATTCCAAGTTAAAGGGGAATATATAGAATATGGAAACTGTAATTGTTTCATCACCGTCAGATTACTTTGCCACTAGGAAGACAAAATCTGGAGAGAAACAGGGCCACAGTTAAAGGTATTTAGCTGCTACTTAGCTAATCCTATAACTGCTGTTTCAGAGTGGGTGAGTGTTTACTGTGTGACGACTGCGGCACACGTTGTGTGTTGGCTGCATCTCCCTGCTGTCACGGCTCTTTTTTTATAAGTTTTGACTCAGTAATTCTCCCGACATTTTACTTGATTTAGGGCCTGTGTCATTAGCCAGCTTTTTCATGCTGGCAGCGCTTACTTTCCATTCTAAACTCATGTAGTTTTGAGTGATCAGAGCTCACAGCGTCAGCTTTCTTTGTCGCTGCGCTAAACGTGCTCTTGTTTGAAAACCATTCAACTCTTGGAACAGGGCTGCACTCTTCATTATCACTTCTTCATAACTCCATCGAAATCAAGAAAAAGAATAGTGGAAGAGAAACAAGTCTGACTCGTCTGTGTTTTTTTCGGTGTGATATTTCCTTAAAATATAGAAATATGAAGCACATAGGGCAATTTTAAAACAATGTTAAGGATTCTACCAAGGAAAGCAAGATTAATTTCTTGTATATCGTAGCTACAAGGAACACTGGTGAGAGCCTCTCTGAAATTAGGTTATAGAGAGATTGTTGACAGAGGTTAATGGTTTGTCCAGTAAGTGGTTTTAACTTGAATATGGCTCAAATTCAGTCTGAATTTTTTCAGTTCGTTTGTTATGGAAGACAATTGGGGATTTGATGAGAGGATTATGATTTTCTGATTCATGCATGTGTATGGTTACAGATGTAAGTCCATTTATTCTTGTGGGAATCGCCATGATTTCTGACGTGCCTGTGAAACTCCTCTCCATGATATTTTTGTCCAGAATGTGCCACGAGTATGCTGAAAAAACTTTTGCGCTAGATTTCCAAGAGACTGTATGGCAGCGTGCTCGCTGACCAAGCTGTCCGCTGGAAAACAGGCTATGTCAAGTCGTAGCAGCTTGACAGGAAATGCATTCAGATGAACCAATTTGATATGAACTAAATCATGATTTGTCAGGCAATATGAAGTGATGTGAGATCATTTTGGTGGTGTCAGATGTATCTAAATATTTAAGTTGGCAGTTAAAAGGAATGATTAGATACATATTTAACATATAAACAAACATTTGAATGGCTAAACAGTTAGCTTAGCTCGTTAGGCTGTTCATATGTCCCTATGAGAAATACTTGCTACTTTCATGGTTGGCCAGCTTCTTCAATTATTGCCTGATATGCAATATTCATCCTGTTTTATCTCAGTAGTTCCAGTAAACTCATATTCCAAGCTGCTTAATGGCCAAAACCAGACAATGTTATCTTCTTGCCAGTGGCTACAGGAAGTTTATCAGCTTTTGAATCATCCATAAAAATCTGCATATTTACAGATACACGGACATCTGTCACATACGTATGTGAAAACTAGGTGTTACTAAATTATTACAGCTTGAAACCTGAAACACACCAGTGCTTTATTCAAATGTTGACCTTCCCTCCATAAGCACGACAGATAAGGAGAATGGCCACTGTGTGTATCTTTTGATTCTACTGGTTAAAAATCCAGTATACAAAATGTGAACAATAAATGCCTACACCAATTTATCTATGAATTTATTTGCCCTGTTTTTTTTTTTTTAAATAATAAATCTTTATTTTTCTTTGGCAGTGCATTTTGTCAGTTTAAAAATCATCAGTCCCTTCATAAAAATGAAAAATAAAACGCATTCATCGGTATGATTCCCATATCATTGGGAAAAGGGTTGGTGGGGTTGCAGAAAGTTCTCAGTCCATGAGACCTACTGCATGATGTTGGCAAGGCAAAGAGACCAGCATGCAATGCAGCAGACCATTGGGGGAGACATGCAAGGTTCATTTGGTTTCCATGCTTTAATTTCACCTTTACTCAGTATCTAAAGCAGGGTGTTTTTGTTTGCATATCCCCCCAAAGACATTTGCACCAGTGCAATATTTTCTTTTCCTTGGTTGTCTATTTAACCAGTGTTTTAGTCAAACTTAAACCTTAGATTGTGCAATACAGTGATTAATTATCGTGTGTCCTGTCACTTATTACTCATTCTTAAATAACCCCAGATTATGCTTTAAATCCAGTACATTCAGACGAATACATCATTAGAATATTAACTTTAAACTAAAATACCAGAGAAGAGAAATGCAACAGTTGTGCAGTAGCATGCAGTAAAAGAAGGTGCAGCTTGTCCTTAACTCCATATATTCTGACATTTACTGTGATTTATTACAGTCTGTTGGGTCCAGCCCCATGAATTTTTTATGTTCCTTTTTGATAAAATCTTATGATAACCTTTTCATTTTCACAGTTTAGAGGACAAAGTCCTCTCATAAATTAGATATCAGAGAAAACTTTGTCTGAAAATATTAGTTCTTTAATGTAAATAGGAACAAAAATGAATATGCTCATGCAGCTGGATCCAACTCTTGAGTGTTGATGGGACTTTATGAAGAATTAAGAGGCCAATGGAACAACTTAAAAGGAATGTATAACGGAAACAAAGGGGAATTTAGACCAGAATTTCATGATTTACTTTTAGTTTGAATCAATTTAGCTCCTGAGGAGCTCTCACAAGAAGTTGTTTCACTTTTTCATATTTCCAGTAAAAGTAAGGCATGCTACAATTAATGATCCGTATTTGATCCTGAAAACTGCAAAGGGCTTATCATGTCATCAGAAGGTTTGAGCATACTGGGCGATAAAACCATGTGTCCTTTTGTAAAGTAATGGTTAGTTTTGGTGGAATCCCCCTTTAATATGTAGTAAAGTTTTTCTTGCATTTGACAGGCAGCAGGCCAAATAATAGTCCTGTATGGAAGAAAAGGGCTTGAAGAGGGAGGGAAGTAAGAAAACTGTTCTTATTGCTGTCTTCCATGCTATTAGTAATAAGCACAGGTTTTTTGTCTAAAAGCAGGGCAGGTCAGGGCAAAAGGGATGCCGGGTAATACATTAGGTACCTCCTATATTTCCGAGTATACCTTCTGAAGAACCTCCCATTACTTAGACCCTTACTAGAGCAAAGGAGGAAGAAAGGGATGGAGGGAGATGATTAAAAGACGAGTACAGCAGGGGAAAGAGAGGAGACATGTCTGCTGTCAGGGTAAACACTCAGTCAGTGGAAATATAAGAGAGGAGAGTGGGAGGGAGTGGACAAGGACAGATGGAAGGTAGACATGCCTGAACTCAGTTTACACAAAATATGAAACAAAAATCTCACAAGATTTCTCAGTATAAAGAATATCTTAGTGCCAGCATTTTCTTGCAAGGGTTTGGCTTTAAATCAAGCCCCCCCAAAAGAGCATAAAAATCACATCATGATAACCTATGACTCGGTTCTGTTTTGTTCATGTCTGTTCAGTATCTCCATATAGGATCTCTGAAATTAAGTCAGAGTAACCATCTTGGTCACTTCTCTAAGGCTAAGTTTGGCTGGGTGACCAGCTACTGGAAGAGTCCTGTTGCGCCAGACTTCTTTAATTTGAGAATTATTTAGGCCACTGTGCTCTTGGGGCCTTCAGTGCAGGAGAATATTTTGTAGACTTCCCCAGATCTGTGCTTACAGCAATCCTGTCTCTGAGCTCTGCAGGTAGTTCCTTTGACCTCATGGCTCGCTTTTTGCTCTGATATGCATTGTCAACTGTGAGGCCTTCCATAGAGAGGTGTGTGCCTTTCCAAATCATGTCCAATCAATTTGGAAGTGTTGAATCATCTCAGCAACGATGGGGAAAAATGGAAGTAAACTGGGTAATTTTTTTTTTTTTTTTTTTTTTTTTAGTTTTTGCAAAAGGTCTGAATACTTTTGTCAATGTGATATTTCAGTTTTTATTCTAAGCAAATTTGCAAAAATTTCCAAAATTTTGTTTTCATCTTGTCATGATGAGGTACTGAATGTAGTAAATGAGAATAAAAATTATTTTTCCAACTGTAGCATCACCCTTCAACATAAGAAAATTGAAAAAAGTGAGGGGGGTTTGAATGCACTGTAGGTTTCCAGTTGAAAAAGTGGATATTCTAAATGTCACTGTCCTAAGCGGTGTAAACACTCTCATAGAGTCACATGCAACACCTGCAGTGATCATAACTTCCAGATTATTCCTGAACTATCCATCATTTCATGTTGAGTCTTACTGCCAATATCCAGCACACACACTCCTCAGCATGCAGTCCGCTGCAGCACTTTGTGGTGCGCCTAATGTTTTACAACTGCTGGTGTTTACAAGTCTGCTTAACGAAAACCACCAGCTGTTTACCATGGCACCTACCGCCGACAGTCTGTGAAACCACTAACAACACACAGTGCAGTGTCGTTAAATTGTACATAATTATGATTTTATATGTGCAAATTGGGCTTTTACAACAAATGTTTCTAAGAAAGGAAAGCGTAATTAAACGCAGGCCTTTAAAACAGAGGGATTTGTTAGGGATGAGTGTTTTTGTGGATGCAACAAAGCCTGATAAAATGTTGCTCATTTAAGGATGACAAGCACTTTAGTTGGTGTGCTTGACTGAGAGTATAAACTCCTCTTTATACATGTGTGTCTCAGAAGCTGCTGGCTTAATATGAGGCCCCTGAATGTTTCCAAAGACAAGCTGCTCTGTAAAAACTATACTAGCATAATTAAACTCACAAATCTCTTTCTATTTTCTTCCCCTCTCTCTAAAATCCCCTATCTTCCCTCCCCTGCTCCTCTCCTCCTCCCCCCTTTTTCAACTTCACTCTGTCTCCCCGAGACTTGTGTTTGATGAGTTATATAAATACCATCCCAATGGAAAAAGTGCGTCATGGTACAGACATGGTACAGACTCCTGTCTTTGAAGGCATGTGTGCAAACTCACACACATCCACACACTAAACAAAGGGAAAGAAGCACATCACCCCTCGTTGCATTAAAGTCAAGTGCAGAGGGAGAACTGAAAGGGGAAATCAGAAGAGACAGCATGAAGGAAAAGTTAGAAAAAGAGAGGCAGGAATATAAAAATAATGAAAGGAGACATTTTCACCTTCACATGAAGTCATTTGCAGGTAACTGCTGTAGTGTTTTATTTCCTTTTTATGGTCATAAAGGGCAAATAACTCCATCGCTTTATCTTAATCTGCCGGAGTGACTGAGATAAACATTTCTGCTCTTTAAGTAACTGGAACGAACAGTAACTGACAACTTCATTTCCTTTCATTAGGACAAATCAACCTTGTTTTTGCACATGCTAATTATCCATTTACTCTGAATGTCACAGAGCTGCAACCTTTTTTGTCTTTCACATTCAATAATCTCTCCAATTTTTGATCAATAACATTCCAACAATATAATAGCTGCTGGCTATTTCTCCAGTCATTACTTCCAGCTGTTAACCTTAAAATCATTCCAAAGGGTTCAGTCATCCACTAGATCATTCAATTAACGAATCCCAATTAACAAACTGGCCACATCCTCAATAATCCCAGATTCATCAATAGCAATTAGCAGCCTTCAGTAGCATCAGCAAACACCTCATAAACAAATAAATGAATGAATGAACAAATACATGGATACATAAACATGAAACAGCTATAATTTATTTAGCACTTTTAAGGGCTGTACACATCGCTGCACATCAGGGCAGAACAAGTTATACACAAACACAAGACTTGCAAATCTATTATCAAAATATATAACAGTTGATGTTATATTTTAATCATAGTTGTATGTCCCATGGTGAAAGTTTTTTGAGAAGAATGAGCTGAGAGTCATACAAACCTGTAAGTAGCCTCTCCCTGCTCTTTCCTTCAGGTGTTAGTGGGATAAAGAGGAGACAAAGGGAGAAATATCAGTACCCCAGCAGATTAAAATAGATTACACAGACGATTCCTCTAATGGATACGGGAGGTGTAAAGCCACAAAAAAGGAAATAAAAAAAAGAATTAATCATTTACAAGCACATGCAAGCAGAGCCATGCAAAGTATGGTTTAGCTGAAAGACGGTCGTGGAAGTAAGAAAGGTGAGGATCTTTAACTAGTCTGTGCATGTGTGTGGGGAATATATGAAAGTAAAAATGGCGATCTGGACTTTGTTGCCAAATGAACACCTTACTGTAAATAAATACACTACTGTTTCCTGTATGCTAAGTTTTTAAGATGCTTTGATTAAAAAGAAAACTTTCAAAGTGAATTAAAGGGCGTCTGTTCTCATATTTTTGTAAGTGAAAAGCTAAATTGCAAGTAACCTTCAAAAGAAATGATTATTACCAGCACTGGGTTAAAGTAAGTTAAAACCAGGGGTGGAAAGTAGCCAACTAAATTTTGTTCACATTACTCTGAGTAGTTTTTTGGGTATTTGTAACTTTTTGGCACATTTTGAAATCTCTACTTTTACTTTTACTTCAGTAACTTTAAACCAGAGTAACTATATTTTTACTTTAGTACAGTATTCTTGTACTTTTCCACCTCTGTTGACTACAAAGTAGCACATAGCGAAAGAACATTTCCACAACACATCCCACAACAGCTGTTAGACACGTAAAAACTTTGTTGATATCTCAGTGTTAAACTGTTCAGAGTTGTATTTTTAACTCCATTCAGAGTGAAATGGTCACCAGTGTTGTAGTTATTTGATAGTGTAGATCCATCAGTTTTCATAGTTTCTGAAACAAGCACTGCCCACTGCGATTTCAGATCTTAGGGCATGTGTAGTCAGAATGTTTGGTTGTGTTTGGATGTTACCTGTCATACAGTGATCCCTGTTGGGGTTCCTTTGCTTATGCTTCTGGTGGATTGTTGATGTTTTTGACATGAGACACATTTGCATCATGTGTGAAGTTATCCACTGACTTAAAGCTACCGCCTAACTCATTGTGATCACCCTCTGTCTATTTAGTTTCTGTGTTTTCTGTGTCCTTGTCAGTTTGCTGTGAATTCCCTGCATGTTAAACCTCTCCAGTCTTTGTCTCCAGTGTTCCCTTGTGTTTTTTCTGTGAGCTTTAGGCTTTGTATGTTTTGGACATTTGTGAATTTTGATTTTTCTAAGGAATTGTGTTCTATTTTTTGCCATTTTGAGTAAAGAGTTTAGAGCCTTTGCATTTGGGTCCTCCTTTTGTGTTTTTTGCCACAGCATGACACTACTCAGTATTTAGCAAATTATACCCCTTAAAAATGTATGATGACTTTTAGTCTCTGGCTTTTGTTTTTCATGAGCAGAGATAATCTCACATGCCCAAAATAAAGAACGCTCTGTTTAAGTTTTAGGGTCACTGTTATTTTACAGAAGCTCTAGATTATGAGTGTAGGCTTTAGTTATCTTGTCATATTTTACATATATTTTGTCAATGTTAAACTTTTGAGACCTAAACTAATTTTTATTCTTATTGGACTGAGCTTTCAACCATTAACCCGGTAGTGCACAGTCAAGCTCCTAAAAATCCTTTTTTCAGGACAACCTGGGCTTTAAGAATATGTTTGCTGCAGTAATGTCACTTGAAATTAGAAAAAGTTTATGGGATGATAAGGACAGAGGAAACAACTACATGGAAATTAAAACTCGTAGATTTTTATGTGTGACACACAGTAAACAATAACAACTAAGACTTTTATTTGGACTAACTTGCTGTCTCTTCTCTTGGGGGCCGAAAAGTGAAAAGTTAATCATTCTGCCATTGGTTGTCACAGCCCAAAGCATTGCGGGATACAATATGGTGGTTAGCATTCAAAGCTTGCGGCAAAAACGACTGAAAGTTGATTGAAAATGGATAAAAAGATGTTCAATATTAGAATTACTGGTGTGTATTTAATCTTATATATAAATAAATATACCGATAAGTGACGCAAGTCCCAGGCTTGCTAGAAATGCTTCTATAAGAGACAAAAAGGCATGGATAGTGCAATTAGTACAGCAAAATGGCCCATTTCCATTACTTTTTATGGTTCAAAAGTTATTTCTGATAACTGATTATTACCTTACTATAACCATACTTATTATTTCTGATAGAAGTTTCTTTCAGCTTTTGGCCTCTTCAGAGACAGTTGGACACAAGAGGCAGTACTGTAGGAAACTGCTTTACAAAAAATGCTTTTTGGTCTCTAGATCAAAATGTCCTATCAGTGACAATATTATAGTAAGTTTGAACATTATATTGTTGTATATTATATTGTACACTAGTAACTAGTTTGAACTTTAGTATGGACTTTGTAACATAATTTAATACAGAGCTTAGCGGGTGCAGTTGGCCAGTGTGCAGTTTAGCAGTGTGTACAAGTGTGTAAATGTGTTTAGGGTCATGCACTTCCTGATGGGGAGAAAAAGGGTTAATACAGGTATAATTTTAACTAACTTTTGAAATGCTGCACCACACTGGGTCATTCAATGGAAAGAAAAAAGAGTTAAAGATACACCGACGAAGATTAGCAAACACCAGCAAAGGATGAAGAGATGAGGAGAAGCAGCAGCGGCCATGTTTCTAAGTCTGTAAGTTGTTACCTACTTGGCAGGGCTGCAGGTATGTAACGCCTTCAAATGAGGCTTCCAGGTTGCAATGGAAACCGAGTTTTCATCAGCAGTATAACTACGCCAGACACACTACGTGCAGAGTTGACAGGATAAATAAAATAATGGTAAATGAATCAATTAAAAGGGGTAAAGTGTGGGATGAAAAACGGGTTGAGGGAGGAACGTATAAGTTGGGAAGGATGAGAAAAAAGGAAGGTGAGGAGGGGAGAAAAGAAACAGTTAATTAGTTTTTTGGGGGGTAATGTGGATGCGTTGTGGTGGGGGGGTCATCTGAAAGAGAAAGTGGGGGAGGAGGTGATGGTGGTGGAGGTGGTGGGTATACATGCCTGAGGGGGGGGAGGGCACTTTGGTAGTGGTGCCAGGTGGCTCTGAGGTAGGGACGAGCACCGTCAGTGGAGTATAGACGCCAAGCCGCCTGGGTGGATGGAGGGAGCAGAGGTGGACAGGACAAACGCACATCCACATGTAAACACACACAAACACACAGAAGGGTAATGGAATAAATGTGATGAGGAAAAAGGGACTGAAATAAATGTGAATGAGTAACATTCACAGCACAAGTCATGGGATGCAAACAACTGGCAGCCAAATCAGAGGTCCTGAACAACATCAACAGGAAGCTTTGTCTAAAATTATGTATTTTATCTCAACAAAGCAGGGAACACGACAAGATAGACTACAATTAAACATCTGGCATCTTATCCTGAGTTTTTCTTTTGCCAATTTTCTTTCTGGCCATTAGTATTAATACTTAGTGGCTTTCATGCCAAACCACTTTTTTCTATAAATTATAGCATCTTGAAGATGAAATGGAAAAAAGTAGGAAAATAGAAAACGCTAAGGTCCTTTTCACTCATTTTTCAAGTTTAATTAAGTGCAAAAATGGTCAAATGCATGTCATTGAAAGAAAGTAAGCTGGTACTGGAGATGCATTAAGATTTGTCCAATAAAGGATCATCATGAATGTCTAACTTGTAAATTTGTTAGTTGTAGCTCTAAATATACATTGTACCATTTTAAATCAACGTAAAGTAATCTATCCTTTACAGTTTGGCTGCAGACCGTTCATTTCTGATGGCCACTCTCAGTCCGTTCATCTGAGACGCCGTTTATCTCAGAAAAACACGCTAAAACTTTCAAAATAAAATTCGATTACACTCCTGTTTAGGGGTAAGGTAAGGGTTAAGATAACAGTTAGGATACCAAAAATTTAAAGTCAAAAGCATGAGCTGCAAAATCTGCTGCTATGAAGATAGTGGAGCTAAAGCTAAGCTCACTAAGCAGCTATGTATCTATGTTATCTGGGTAGCTAAGATTGCTTTAGCTACTTTTGCTAATGCTCAAGTTGCTGGAACTAAATTAGCTATAGATAAAATAGCTACCTAGCTGTGTCAGCTATGAAGATAACCCAGCTATGTAGATAATAGAGCTAAAGCTAAGCTCATAAAGCAGTTAAGTAAGCCGTGTGTATGTTATCTATATAGCTACATTAGTTTTAGCTACATTTGTTAAAACTCACATTGCTAAAGCTAATATAGCTACATTGGCTATGTAGCTAAAGCTAGCAAAGGTAAAGTAAGCCACCGTTTGCGCAACTACTTCTTAAAAGAGTCTACCAAAATTTAATCCCCGATCAAATCTCTCACCTTTAACTGTTTTATTTATGAAATGTTGCTTAGTCTGTAATATTTGCATTATGCTTGCAATGTGTTTATTTCAACTGCCAGACCTTGTTTTTGAATAAGGTAGAATCTAAAAAAAAATCAAGAACTAGAAAACTACATGCTGAGTACTGACGCCCTCACAAGACTGTACCAGAATTCCCAGTAGGTTGAACAAATTATTCATTTATGTACAAATTTAGGTCCATGGGGCTGGTGAGATGTTGTGTAGGCATGTTTTGATTTCTACGTAAAGAAACGCTACCAAAAAGGCCATGTTTTGAGCAGTTCTTAATCCTTACTCCTCGTTCCCACATACATGTCTGCATATCCGTGAATATACAGACGATACCCTCTAGGGTCCAATGCCAAGAACTTTACTTTTAAACAGATGAATAAAAAGCTGAAACTAACTGTAGCTGTTTGGGGGAGGATGATATTGTCAGTTTTCACCAGTAAGCAGTGTGGAAAATGTGTTTACTGGAATTACAGAGGTAAAACAGGGAATGAATATCCAAAAATAATGGAAGAAGTTGGCCAACCAGGAACGTTTTCTTGGTCTCTCCAAAATCTATTTTGCAAAAGTTCAATTTTTTAAACATACTTGTGGCACATTCAGGACAAAAATTATTATTATGGTGGGGAGGAGTTTCACAGGTAGGTAGGACATCATAGAGATTCCCATATGAATGAACAGATTTCTGGCTGACTTACCTCTGTAACCAAACGTATGTGGAAATGAGGCGTTTTGCTACTTTTGTGTCCTGACAGTAGGGAATTATTTAGGCAAATAATTAAAAATCTCATGAATACGTGTAAGCAGGTGGGAATTTTAAAAAAGCCTTAGTCAAAAACCTGGGCGATTGGTGTCCCACAATTCCCATGTATGGTCCGTGTTCACAAAGTGGTCCGCTTTGGTTCCGTACAATTTTGCAATGGCTTATCACATTAAATTCTGATCTCACCCACGTTCCCGTGGCTGACTACTGTCTCATCCACCTTCAGCCTCACTTGTGAAGGGAAATTCTTATTGATATTATTCTTTAAAGATTTATTTTTGAGCTTTTCAGTGCCTACATTGGACAGAGAGGATAATGGGACGAGAGTGGGGAGAGACATGCAGCAAAGGGCCACAGGCGGGATTTGAACCCATGCCACCGATGTACATGGGTCGTGCCTTAGTCCGCTAGGCCATCCGCGCATCCGAAATCTTTTTTTTTTTTGTTTAAGCGATTCAGCAAATCTGGCTCAGCTCAGTAGAGCTGGTTGTTTGGCTCCCAAATGGCTCTTCATTTGGCTTTTTAAAGGTGGATTAGATAATGACTCAAAACAGGAGCTAGCTCCTGTGACTCACTTTAAAGAGCTGTTTCGTAGCACAGGCTCGTCCATACACAGTACATCTTTACTTGGTTACTAACCCAACAAGGCCCATTTGGTTGATAGTACATCACAGTTTCAATCAAGAGCATGTTTGTGACAAAATGAGGGTTTTTTACATGTTAAAGAGGCTCAGCTAGCATCTTAGATCTATACAAGACTCCTCTAGACTCTTCTCTCTCTTCATTTGGTTAGACAACCCTAGACAGGAGGTCTGCAGGATCAATTGTGACGTTTATCGCCTCTATGCCGGTTAATCGGTTAAACTGTGGTAAAAATCACTTTTTCAATCAATGTATGTAGAAATTTTAATGATAATGATAATTAAGGTCTATTTAGAGCCATAAAATCCAGCTTACCTCTATTCCCATTCCTTCCCACAGGCTGTCCCCCAATTCCTGACCTCATTCAGGATCACATGATTGCAAACAACCTATATGGCATGGAACTTTGGACTTACTAAAGTAGTGCATTAATGATATGTTTTGGGCATTTGGATACCAATTCATTGCACTTTAGTGTGCATGTATGCTATACATTGGCCTGATATTGAAAATCACTTGTCTGCCTCTTATGCAAACAACAGCCGGTACATCATTCCCATGGCTCCTTTACTGTGGCTTTTTATCCCCACATGCTGTGTAGTGCAATGGGAGAAAATTTGTGCATTTAAAACACTGACAGTTACACTATATAACAGTGGTTTAGACACTATCAGCCATGTTAAATAAATTGGGGTGATTTTTGACTGTTTCCTGTGAGTTTTATTATCTTTAAACTAATCAACTAGTATGAACTTAAATTTCCATTTAATCTTCGAGCAGACTGGTTAGGAACATCCCTTCTGCATCTACAGACATGTTAACAGAGACTTCCTGCAGTACGTTTTCTACATCTACAGACTGTGTGGCCACTTTCTGGTCTGAATTTCACAAATTTAATAGCATTTCTAGACTTTGTTCCAAAGAAATGACTGATGGTACAAGAATCATTTTAACAGGTTGTCTGGTGCTTTTTCCTTTCCTTCTTCTTTAAATATTAAAACAGAACTCCCTTGGAGCTTTCTGAACCTTCTCAGTGGGCGCCAGGTGTTGGTACAAGATTTGTGACACCACTGGAAAGCCTCCATACAAACACTTTGAACAGACAAGGCTGGAAATTATCACCGGCCATC
Source organism: Cheilinus undulatus (assembly GCF_018320785.1). Lineage (NCBI taxonomy): Eukaryota > Metazoa > Chordata > Actinopteri > Labriformes > Labridae > Cheilinus > Cheilinus undulatus. The sequence goes on along the minus strand of NC_054870.1, from coordinate 25,489,294 downwards.
AGCCAAATGCTGGTCAATGTTGGCTGTGTGTAGCTACGCTTCTCTTGGGAGCACTTAATAGTCATTTGGAGATTTAATCTTCTACTAAAAATACAGTTGGTAGGCAAGATAGCTGATGCAGCAGGTGAAATTAAGCATTGACCAGCTGCTGAGGCTTGAATGCAGCGGTAATTTCCTGCCCTGCATGCTGACAGAGACACACAGCACATGAAGACACACACACAGAGAGTTGCAGTGGTGCAGAGGCGGGAAAAGCTTTGTGAGATGAGGGAGAGAAATGACAGACAGGATAGTAATGTCACCCATATATTCAACACATCAAAGCTGCGTCCAAGTTTCCTTTCACCTGTTGGGGAAAATGTTTGGAGTTTGGCAGACAACAGACAGAGACCAGGTGTTTGATACGAAGCCAATAAACAGAAACAAGATCAACGTGTGCTTGATTAACTGCTCCCTGTATGAGTTACTTAGGATCAGCTATAATCTGTTTTTTTGTCAGGTATCGATCGTTATTAAACAACAAAACACAAGTTTATACCTAGATTAAATTCATTAGTATATGTCTGAATATGAAAGTTACCATTGTCATGACACACATCTACACATTTTATTTACTAAGTTTTCCTGCAAACTTCAGGATGTCTCACTATCTCACTTATTTGTCTCAAAGTCGCAAAAGTACAAAAATGTTCTTTATAAAACTCATTAATGTAGTCATGCTCTGTGTGTGTTATCCTGGGATAATGAGAGAAAGAAGTTGAGACAATAATAAGAAATTTCACATTATCACAGGGCAAAGATGAAATAGAATTTTTGTATGCACGAAAGCTTTCTGTAATATTGAAGTCTGAGAATGCAGCAACAGTTGGTGAGCCAAGAACAACTCCACCTATTTGGAAATGGAACTTTGGCATTATTCTAATAATGCATTAAGATGCATTTTGGGCATTTGGATTCTAAGTGACTGTACTTCAGTATGTAGGACCACACTTTGCATATATATATATCTATCTTCAGTCATGACCTGATATTTAATATCACTTAAAATCCAGTGCAGCTTCGGCAGAGAGCTGTCAACATGGGCCTGGTCTGCTCGACAGTGAAGGTTTATGTTGCCATTTTCAATACAGCTAGTGTTGTGCTCATGGTGATTAACGCTAGTCTTCATTACAATATAGTATAGTCTTTATTATAATACTAATAATTAACACTGGTCTATTATAGGCCACAACAGACAGTTGATCTAGACCTGCCGTCTTTGTAAAGTGTCTTGAGATAACTTTGATTATGAACTGGTGCTATACAAACAAAGATTGATTGAATGACTTGCCTGCTTTTTATGCAAACTACAGCCTCTGCATCATTTCTGTCGCTCTCTTCCCGTGGCTTGGTATCCTAACATGCTGTTTACAGTGAACAAGGTTGCCGTGGATCTTTAAAAAGTCTTAAATTTGACTTTTGAAATTTAAGGCTGATGTCCATCCAGTCTTGCCCATTGTGACAGAAAATCCATCTCTTTTAAGAGATCCAGATCATTTGGCTCAGCTCAGTGGAGCTGTTTGGCTCCAAAACGGCTCTTCATTTCATAACAGTTTGGCTATTTAAATATGGATTCAATAACAACAAAGGATGAAGGAAAAAAAAAAACTGGAAGTCAGATAGGAGCTAGCAACCAAGGTTCACTATAATGTGCTGATTTGGCGCATAAGCTCGTTTGAAAACGACACATCATTACTCAGTCACTTAACCCACAAGGTTTATTTAGTTGATAGTGCATAAGTTTCAATAAAAAAGAATGTATGAGACAAGATGAGGATGTTTTTATGTTAAGATAGCTCAGATAGCCTCTTAGCTCAGTTCAAGACTCCTCAAAACTTGTATCTCCCTTCATCTGGCTAGATGATGTTAGGCTGTCTGCAGGACTGAGTAAATTGTGATATTGATCACCTCCACGCCAGGCAAATGACTAAACTATGTAAACGTCCCTTTTTTGTAAAGTTTAAGGATTACAGTGGTTGTATGTAGAAATTTTCTGGTGGTAATTGAAGTGTACAGGTCCATTCAGAGCTGTTAAGTGCTACCATTCTTCTGTTCCCATTTATTCCTAATGTCTGTTCCCACTTTCTGACCTCCAATGGACATTTGCACATCATAAAAAATTACATGACTGCAAAGGACCTGTCCCTTGTTATGTTTTGTTAAAAATGTGGTAGAAGTAAAGCCTTACTAACCATAATAATAAATGTCTGAATTGTCAGAATTTTTCTATCTAAAAAACATAAAGTGCCTTAGAGAGTATGGCAAGAATGATGTCACACAAGTTGAGTTGCTACACTTACACAAATGTACAACTTGCAAATGATGCCAGATTTGGGTCTTGTCCATCTCACTGTAACGCCTTGTGATTAACAATACATGCAGGGTGTTAAAAATAAAAGAGACCTTTGTCCTTTTTGATATTAAACAGCCTTTTTGTTTAGTTCTCATTGGTTAATCCTGAGTGGCAAGTACTCAATCATGTCATGGGTCCTGGTTGGTCAATGAAATAATGCATAAGTGCAGATAAAGGGGCATTCTTTGTGTTCCTGCTGACACATTTTTTTAATCAGAAACTTCTTTGTTAAGATGCTAAATAATTATGTGACAGTTTGGAGAACTGTTTAATAGTTAGTACCACTTCCAAATATGTTGAACTTATAAAGTTTTGATTGCAGTTTTGGATAACAGAATTCTGATTTTCTTTGTTACTCACTCAAGCAGTCTTCAAAACAGCTAAAATATCAGATATGACCATTAACTAACTTTGAGAACAGTGAATTAACACACTGAAAACAAGGCTCAGTTATTGAAACTGGATTGCTTGTCAGTAACGTACACCAAAGAAACACACAAAAGGAAACCGGACTGTCTTACACATGCACAAACGTAGACCTATGTATGCAAATATAATGAAGATGCACACATGCTGGTACACACCAACACTTTCTCTCCTATGTATGTTCATTAGGCAGTAATGCAGCTGCTCCTGTCTATTACAGTGAGCAACAGTCTGGTTAGGGGATTGTCCCCATAGAAACTTCTCATAAATCCAAGTGGTGTGTGTGCCTCACACACCATAAGTCATCATAAACCACCCTGACAGCCCACAAAGAGTCGCACGTTCATATTAAATACTTAATGAAACACCTGCACTCTGATAGGGGGGAGGTGATTAAATCAGACACACACACTTCAGTTATGAGCACGTTCAACAAAGGGTAAGGAGCTGACACTCAGAAAGAGACGCTTTTATCAGACAGAGACAGGATGACAGGCTTGGAGGCGGTCAAAACCATAAGGGAGTAAAGTTTTATGTATTCACACCGGTCATCTGCTGCTGCTGCGAAAACAAAATAGAAGTTTGTGTGTATATATAAGAGTGTTTTCTGCATGTGTGTGTACCTGGATGAGGCTGGCAGCTGGATTCCTCCTCTTTTCAAAGTGCTTTTGTCGATGCTGCTCCTGCACCTTCAGGGCAAAACCTGACCCAAGGATGCCCTGCAAGCAGAAACACACCACACACAGTTTACATCCCACAGTTTTAAAATGTGCTCGGTTTTCCTGATGGCGTAAGCTTTATGTCGTTGTTATGAAATGAACGTTATGTCTGTGTGTGACTCACAGCTGGAAGGGCGAAGAAGGAGATCCCCAGCAGAGCAAAACCAGCTGATAGTAACCTTCCGGTCCAGGTCTGTGGGGTTTTATCACCATAGCCAATGGTGGTGAGGGTTATCTGTGGGGTAATCATCTTAGTTTGAAATCTACCTCTCAGTTGCTCATCTTCTGTACCTCATTGAAAGACACAGGCGACCAAAAACCAGCAAATAGTGTTTTTTTTTTTCTCTGCATTATCATTAACAGCTATAGTGTCCCTCAAAGCTCCAGCGAAGTGTTTTTAAATGATAATTAACCAAAGTGAAAATAATATTGATCTGGTTTTATGGGCCAAAACACAAATGAAAGCATTCGCTTAAAGACTTATTGTAGTTGTTTTTTAATGCTTAAAACTGCTGTGGTTTAGCTGCCAGACAAGGAAATGTACAGCATACTGCAGAAAAAAAAAACGTGTTTTACATTTTCCACTGCAGAGGTTCTGGTAGCACTGTTTTTTAGCGGGCCCTAATTACCTAGTAGTTTTATAGTAATAAGTGGTAATTATCAGTAATTTCACGAGAATAAAATTGGCTATTGCCATGTTATAAATCAGCATTTTACGGAGTGATTATGGAAGTATTTCTCTACTAATAATATATTAATCATCAAGTAATTCTACATGATATTGTGGTAATTGTCTGTGGTATTTTACCCTAACCCTAACTCCCTAACCTTACCCTGACCCTAAACTTCAATCCCTAACCCCAAACCAAACACTTGTAATATTGTGGCAACTCTTTGGTAATTAGGTTGTATTTTACCATAACCCTTTACTCCAGTGGTTCCCAAACTTTTTCAGCTGGGCCCCCTTGGCATATAAAAAATAATTCTCATAAATACCAATTATGGGACAATTGTGAATGATGATAAGATAAATGGCTGAATTTGTGTAGTCTGAGCTGTCTTTAAGCAAAAATAAGGGAACTAGCTTGGTCTTTAGAAAGTCATGATCATGTAGTATGAGTTAGCTTCAGCTATGGTCAAACAGTCAATGATGTTTCAAAACAATCTTTCAAACATATTAAGATAAATTTACAGTTAAAAAAACACGGGTACTTATTTTCAAAATAAATGTGAAATTCTGCAGATTTTTAACCAAATCTATCACATGTAGGTTTGTGTGGAATACACTTGCAGTTTCTATGTTGACCTCTACATCTTTAAAGTTTAGGCAAACTTATTTGAACTTTGCACCAAAATGATACATCAGCTTTTAGTGCGGACTAGAGAGTATACTTTTGCATGGTATTGCAGAGTATCTGAGTGTTATTCCTAAAAGCCAAACAGGTCAGTCTCACCTGGCAGCAGGAGAAAATTGAATCTATTGATTGCACCATTTCTTGTGTCTGTGCTGTCTGTTTCCACGTTCTCAGGATGTAATGGGTTTTAGATGTAGGAGGAAACAGTGCAGTACAGCCAGCCGAGTGTGACTTTACAGGCCGGAGCTTTTGGTTTTTGTATTGCAGGTGTCATTAAGGTCACACAGGCACTGTAAATTGATATATATGACTGATGCCAAATAATACCAGAATAACTCAAAGTTTTTTGTTTGCCTGGGGTTACATGGAGGAAAAGTGCTGCATCAGACAGACACATCATCTAAAGCACATTTTATGATATGAACACAAGTGTCATTTATGTGTCTCACCGTGCCCCACCACAGAGCATCAGCATATGTGGCGAAATCCTTGTTGAACTCTTTCTCCACCAGATAGACCAGAAAAGAGGAGAAGATAAGAACCAGGAACC